>NW_015090902.1:1189717-1194686 GCF_001431845.1 Calidris pugnax | reverse complement strand
TGCCAGAGCCCTGGAACAGGCTGCCCAGGGAGGTCATGGAGTCCCCTTCTCTGGAGATCTTCAAGACCCACCTGGATGCAGTCCTGGGTAATGTGCTCTAGGCGTTCCTCCTTTAGCAGGGGAGTTGGACTGGATGATCTCTAGAGGTCCCTTCCAACTCTGACAATTCCATGATTCCGTGACTGTATTCAGAGTCCCTGTAGCCCAGTTTCTTGTCTCCACCAACAGTCAAACTTGGATGCCTAAGGAGGAGTATAAGAATAAGACAAGATTCTTCTTCTCCCAAATCAAAACCACCCGTGGGTGCTGCATCTGTGTGTTGGTAACACCCCCTCAATGGGGGTAACGACCCTGTTCCGCATCCCTTCGAGCCCGGAGCTCCTCTGATGGCAAACTGGGACCTGGTGTGGCTCCGTTATTCTCCAGCAGCTCCTGCTGATGGTAACTCTCTGTGGCTTCCCTTTGGGGATTTGTGAGCAGAAAAGCACACGGTCATCAGAAAACCTCCGCTACACAACGAAGATTTTGAAAGCATTTACACTGGAGATTGGTAAAATTGCCCTGCACCCTGGGCCTCGTGCACATGTGAGAGGAAGCGTTCAGCTCCCCAGGCAGCAGTTATGTACAACAGCTCGAGGAACTCCTCATCTTTATGCAAAAGTATATCTAAACCCTGAGGATAACAAAAACAACTTGAATTTCTTAACGCTGGCAGGTTTGGCCAGAAATCTGTTGCTGTTTTGAGAGCCTGTGTTTATTTTTGCCTTTTTTTTTTTTTTTTTGTGCATCAGAGTCCTTTTCTTCTACCCTGTTTGTGGTGCTGTTCTCTGTTTATCAAAACAGAGTGTCTGAAGGAAAGGCAAAACCATCAATACTGAGCAGTACTGGCGTAGTTCCTAACAGATCTTGTTTATTTGCTGGAGAGAGCATTGTTTTGAACTGGTCCAGTCCTTGTATCATTTCTTGCCTTTTTTTTTTTTTTAATCACATAGTTGAACTTGTTTTCCCCGCGTGTGAAACTTTATAAAAATGCTCCAACGAAAACACAGAGGCTCCTAAATTTGGTCCTTTCCAGTTGCCAGCAGTGGGAGACCCTTCAGATGTAATCCAGAGATCTAACCTCATCCAGGTTCCGTTGCTGGCAGCCTGTTGATCAAAACTGTTATGCTTTTGTAGGAAACCTCCTGCTAACTTGGCCAAGGTACAATATTCACAAATTGTTACCGAGCGGTACAAAGGCCAGAAGGCATCTGTTTGTTAGAAAAACAGTTTAAAGCCACTTGAAGATTGTTTGACTGAACTGCAGTGTGCGAGTACGGTGGGTCCTCATCACATACCATCTTGTTTCAGCAAGACAGCTTACAGTGACGCTGTGCTGCTCTCCAGTGCTGGTACCAGTATAGAAAACTATATGTACCATTTCCTAATAATAATTTTAAAGGATTCTTTACATCAGGGCATCTTTAGGAAGGTACAGATAGGTGATTATTTCCCCTTGAATTTGCAGGATTCGGTGAGCTGTGAGTGGGGTCATCTTCAGGATTTTATTTTATTTTTTTTTTTAAGCTGTCGTATCTTTCCATCTGCTTCCCTTCTCCAAACTGAAAATCTCATTTTCAGTCTCTCCTTCTTTGTAATGCAGGTGCTTTTCTCCTTAAATATTTCAGTTGGCCTTTTCTGTGGCCTTCCCTGAGTCCACTACATCATCTTTGAGATAGAGACCGGAACCGCACACTGCATTTAAAATGTGGATTCACAGCCTTACGCTGTGCTGCTCTCCAGTGCTGGTACCAGTATAGAAAACTATATGTACCGTTTTCTAATAATAATTTTAAAGGATTCTTTACATCAGGGCATCTTTAGGAAGGTACAGATAGGTGATTATTTCCCCTTGAATTTGCAGGATTCGGTGAGCTGTGAGTGGGGTCATCTTCAGGATTTTATTTTATTTTTTTTTTTAAGCTGTCGTATCTTTCCATCTGCTTCCCTTCTCCAAACTGAAAATCTCATTTTTAGTCTCTCCTTCTTTGTAATGCAGGTGCTTTTCTCCTTAAATATTTCAGTTGGCCTTTTCTGTGGCCTTCCCTGAGTCCACTACATCATCTTTGAGATAGTCATTTCTTGCCTACACTGCATTTAAAATGTGGATTCACAGCCTTTTTATATATCTGCAGAGTGACTCATTTTGCCCTCTTCTCAATGTCCTTGGTGGTGCTGCCCAGTATCTGGGGGGCTTTGAGGCTGCTGCTGCACAATGGAGAGGATGGTTTCAGAAAAGGGACAGTGACTCCCAAATTGTAACCACCAGTTCCAAGTTAAACATGTCATCAGGCTTTCGGTTATTTTTCCCCATGTTTGCTTACACTGTAGCTCAGCTGCCATGTTTTCACCCTGTTTGCTCAGCTTTGAGGTCCTTTTGGAGTTCAGCCAGCATTTGACTACCAAAAAGAGCTTAGGATCTTCCGAAAAAGATGTGAAAAACTGGAGGGTTTGCTCCCTTCTTGATCCCTGGAGGACCCCAATTGCTGCGTCTGTTCCATCCTGAAAAGTGACCATTCAGTCCTTCCATTTGCTTCCTTTCCTTTAAGCAGCTTTTGGTACATAAAACACCATTTCCTCTAATCCCATGGCAGCTTAATTTCTCTAATAGCCTTCAGTGTGGAACCCTGTCAGAGGCTTTATGAAAATTCAAATATATCATGTCCAGTGAATCCCCTTTATCCGCCTGCTCCTTGACACTGTTGTAGAAATCCAGCAAATTGGTGAGACAGGATTTCCCTTTGCAGAACCCACGCCAACTCTTTTCCAGCAGATTGTGATTATCTCTGTGCTTAGCGACCTTATTATAGACCCTGCTGTCCTACCCAGGGATGTCAGGCTCTTCGGTTCCTATTTCCCAGCATCATCTCTAAAGCCCTCCTTTGTAGAAGGGAAACTCCCCATTTTGCTGGCACAAAGGCTGTTTGCAATGATAGGTTACACATCTTTGTTTTTAAATTCCACATTTGAGAGCTTTTGGATGAATGCTGTCTGGTCTTGGTGACTTCCTGACATATAACTTGTTTATTTAGTCTCATGCTTTCTGTCTGTTTACTTATTGATCTAGTTCCTTTCAGCAATCTGGTACAAAGAATGCGATGGCTTTAGGAATCAAACATTTTGGGTGAGAAAGAACAATGGAAACAAATATTTGAGCTTCTCTTGTGTGGGTTTGTGCTGGACCGTGGGTGCTGCTCTTCACACCTTTGTCACCCAGCAGTCCCACCGGTGCCGTAGCTGATTCACTGCTTTTAATGTATTCAAACAAGTTAAAACTGTTAGAGCATCCTTTGCATTTTTCAAGTTCCTTTTTAGTCCTCTTAATTTTATGTTTACATTTGGCATAAGCAGTTTTGTGGCTTTTCCTTATTTGGCCAAGTTTTCCATTCTGCAAAGAGGAGAAGGTAGGAATACAGTGGCAGCCCCCTCAGTTTTCCCATTAACAGGTTGGTTTCAGACTCAGCCAGACTTTTTCTCCTGCAGCGTGACACGGCTTTTACCTACGTTTCTAATACAAGTTTTTCTGGGCTTTGCTATTTAGGTGTATTTGTTTTTTAGCAGCCCTTAGGCTGCCTCCTTTTGGACTCTTTCTTTTAGGGTGTTTTGACACTTTGCCTTCTGGGGGTTTTTTTTCCCCCTCATTACATAGTTCCTTTAATTCTGCATTTGTGTGCTGGATTAATTAGACTCTTTCTCTACGATGCTGAACTTAATTGTATTGTGACTGCAGAGCACTTCTCACTAACACTGTGCACCATTCAAGACCGCATCAGGAATGGCATCTTTTCTTGTGGGTTTTGCTACTAGTTTTTAGTAAACAATCTCTTTTGTGGTTGTTTTTTTTTTCCCTCTGCTGTTTTTGGTTGGTTGGTCGGGTTTGGTTTGGGTTGGTTTGGTTTTTGTCCCCCTCCCCTACACCTCATCCCAATGAAGCGTGGATTCAGTTGGATAAAGGTTATCTGGAATCTCACACTCCTGCTGTCAGCCCTGAGTTTGTAGCTCTCGGTCTGGCTTCACGGTTTCTTGGTCACAATTATCAAACTTAGCAGGAAGTAATTTCATGTATCTATCTAATATATGTTTTATTGGAGTCTGGGACTGCCGTTCACAAGGATTTCATTGTGCTTCTGTCTCCTTATTCTACAAAGCTGTTATACTATATTTAATCTTTCATGCACACTACCATTCCCTCACCTGTACTACTTCTTCTGTCACTCCTATAAATCTGGTAGAATCATAGAATCATAGAATAGAATCATAGAATTGTCAAAGGCCATCTAGTCCGACCTCCCCACCGTCAGCAGGGACACCCCCAACTAGACCAGGTTGCCCAGGGCCTCGTCGAGCCTCTCCTTGAATATCTCCAGGGATGGGGCCTCAACCACCTCCCTGGGCAACCTGTTCCAGTGCTCCACCACCCTCACAGTGAAGAACCCTCTCCTAATCTCCAACCTAAATCTGTTCCCCTCCAGCTTGAAGCCATTGCCCCTCGTCCTGTCACTGCAGGCCTTTCTAAACAGGCTCTCCCCAGCCTTCCTGTAGCTCCCTTCAGGTACTGGAAGGCCACTATTAGGTCTCCCCGGAGCCTCCTCTTCTCCAGGCTGAACAACCCCAGCTCCCTCAGCCTGTCCTCGTAGCAGAGGTGCTCCATCCCCCTGATCATCCTTGTGGCCCTCCTCTGGACCCTCTCCATCAGGTCCATGTCCTTCTTATATTGAGGGCTCCAGACCTGCACACAATACTCCAGGTGAGGTCTCACCAGAGCAGAGTAAAGTGGCAGAATCCCCTCTCTGGACCTGCTGGCAACGCTTCTTTTGATGCAGCCCAGGATGGGATTGGCCTTCTGGGCTGCAGCTGCCCACTGCCTGCTCATGTCCAGCTTCTCGTCCACCAGAACCCCCAAGTCCCTTTCCTCAGGGCTGCTTTCCAA
>NW_015090902.1:1117021-1171537 GCF_001431845.1 Calidris pugnax | reverse complement strand
AATGATAGGTTACACATCTTTGTTTTTAAATTCCACATTTGAGAGCTTTTGGATGAATGCTGTCTGGTCTTGGTGACTTCCTGACATATAACTTGTTTATTTAGTCTCATGCTTTCTGTCTGTTTACTTATTGATCTAGTTCCTTTCAGCAATCTGGTACAAAGAATGCGATGGCTTTAGGAATCAAACATTTTGGGTGAGAAAGAACAATGGAAACAAATATTTGAGCTTCTCTTGTGTGGGTTTGTGCTGGACCGTGGGTGCTGCTCTTCACACCTTTGTCACCCAGCAGTCCCACCGGTGCCGTAGCTGATTCACTGCTTTTAATGTATTCAAACAAGTTAAAACTGTTAGAGCATCCTTTGCATTTTTCAAGTTCCTTTTTAGTCCTCTTAATTTTATGTTTACATTTGGCATAAGCAGTTTTGTGGCTTTTCCTTATTTGGCCAAGTTTTCCATTCTGCAAAGAGGAGAAGGTAGGAATACAGTGGCAGCCCCCTCAGTTTTCCCATTAACAGGTTGGTTTCAGACTCAGCCAGACTTTTTCTCCTGCAGCGTGACACGGCTTTTACCTACGTTTCTAATACAAGTTTTTCTGGGCTTTGCTATTTAGGTGTATTTGTTTTTTAGCAGCCCTTAGGCTGCCTCCTTTTGGACTCTTTCTTTTAGGGTGTTTTGACACTTTGCCTTCTGGGGGTTTTTTTTCCCCCTCATTACATAGTTCCTTTAATTCTGCATTTGTGTGCTGGATTAATTAGACTCTTTCTCTACGATGCTGAACTTAATTGTATTGTGACTGCAGAGCACTTCTCACTAACACTGTGCACCATTCAAGACCGCATCAGGAATGGCATCTTTTCTTGTGGGTTTTGCTACTAGTTTTTAGTAAACAATCTCTTTTGTGGTTGTTTTTTTTTTTCCCTCTGCTGTTTTTGGTTGGTTGGTCGGGTTTGGTTTGGGTTGGTTTGGTTTTTGTCCCCCTCCCCTACACCTCATCCCAATGAAGCGTGGATTCAGTTGGATAAAGGTTATCTGGAATCTCACACTCCTGCTGTCAGCCCTGAGTTTGTAGCTCTCGGTCTGGCTTCACGGTTTCTTGGTCACAATTATCAAACTTAGCAGGAAGTAATTTCATGTATCTATCTAATATATGTTTTATTGGAGTCTGGGACTGCCGTTCACAAGGATTTCATTGTGCTTCTGTCTCCTTATTCTACAAAGCTGTTATACTATATTTAATCTTCCATGCACACTGCCATTCCTTCACCTGTACTACTTCTTCTGTCGTTCCTATAAATCTGGTAGCTTGGGAATGTGAGAAATGATTTTTCCTCAAACAGGATTCCAATTAGAGTTTACAATTTATTAAATGAGTAAAGACAAACAAACAGCGCTGGGTGCACCGGGAGTCTCCGCTCAACCAAGGCACACACGTGCAAGTCCCGTTTTGGGTTTATATCGCTTCTCCTAATACAGATTCATACAAAGGTTGGCCTATGCTAATGATAGGCGTGTCTTCTTTGGCGCATGCCCTCCTCACCTTCTGGAATCTTCTATGAGTTTTCCTTGGCTGGCCCCCAGGATGACCCCCGACTCCAGGCGCGCGCCCCACAGCCGCCTCCCGCTCAGCACCAAGCGGCCAGTAACAAAAAAATGGTTTCCTTAGGGGTTCTTACAAGAAACAGAAACTACATACATACAATCCCGCTTCTCCCAAGCCCTTGGTCATACAAGGACAAACAGAACAGTTAAAGATATTAACACGAATCAGATGAACACATTTCACAGGAATGGCGCAAACTTGCTGATGGTGCCTTTAATCACCATCAGCAAGTAGCTGGGAATGTCCCAGGGAATGCTCCTTCAGGGCCACCAGGACAGGGGTAATCTCCTGGTGCCAGTAATTCTTGTTCCCCTGCCTTCATGTTTAGGCTTCTCGTGTTTGTGCAGAGGTTTTGCCCTCACACTGAATTTTAGCCACGTCCACCTCATCCACCTCTTCCATGAAGTCCCTCTGAACAGGTCACTTTTCCTGACCTTCAGCTTTCCCCAGCCGCCAGTTGAGATGCTCTCCCCCTTTCTCACTTCTCATGGCCAGCGCCTCGTCGTAGGGACCACTCAGGTGCCTCCAGTCTCTCTTGTCTCCCAAGGTCCCCACCTGTGCTGTGCCCTGCACCTTTGCTTTCCCATCCAGTGCCACCTCACTGTCCCACTGCTTTATTTTGTTAGAGCAAGCCGTGACATAGCTCCCTGTCAGCTCGACCTGGGGTGATGGAGAGCACCAAGCTGAGAAACAACACGGCTCTTAAATTGGTGTTTGTTTTGCCAAGGGATTGTTAATTTGGTGTGCGGAGTGAATGGAAGTGGGGAGATGGGATTTCTTTCCTCGGGGAGGAGACGGGTTACAAACTGCTTTGGGAGCTGACCCGGTCTGAAGTCCAGACTAATGAAAATTTTAAAAGTGGAGAAAGCATCTGCAGTTCAGAGGGGAATGTCTTGGCTATCGTGGTTTTGCCTGTAAAACTATCCACACCACAACAAACAGTGCTCTGTTACTGAAGAGATTCTCACACATCTGAAATTCTAGTTACTTAGAATAAATCTACATTATTCAGATTTCCGGTGATATCGCTTTCAATTTATCACAAACTTTATTATTGAAATCTGTTAAAATCTGAAGGGCTCTTTAGGTGGACACGACTATGTCAGGCTTCAGTTTGTCCTTTCTTAATTTTGAAGGACTTCAGCAATAATTACCCGGCCGTAAAAGAGCCGATGTAGGAGGCTGAAATCTGAGCTACTTTATTGCTGTCGTATTTAAAGTGCATATAAAAATAGACTTCATTAGTAATTGAAAACTGGAATATCTGTTTAAGTGTTAACGTCACTGTCAGAGCTTTCTTAAGGGGCAAGGCAAATAATTTGGAGTGGTGGAATGAATTTCCATGGTAGTGTTAAGGGGAAGGTGGTCTGAGGCCATTTGAATGTCCCTCCTTACCTACAGGTATGTCTGTCCTTTGGAGCTCCTCTCCTTCCCTCACTTTCCCTGGCAGTGCTGATAATTCAAGACAGAATTAATTGGCTTTTGAAGGTGAGGAGCTGAAAACTGCTAGAACTTTGTGGAAGCCTCAGCGAGAGCAAAACACCTTCCCAAAACATCTGTTTGCAATTAAAGACTCCGTGGATCCGGTTCCTTTCCTGGAGGCTGCTGCATCCCATTCATTAATCCTGGTTCTGCACCGAATCCTTCAGCCCTGGGTTCGTGTGAGTCCCATCCCTCAGGAGGGCCACCATGGCACAGTTTAAGAACAAAAAACGTTTGATCCACCTTATTATTTTTAATTCCTTCCTTCTGCTGTGGCCGGTCACTAGAAGCACTACAAACATTCTGCACTCGTATCTGTCATTTAGCTAGATAGAAATTTTATTAGGAGATTATCTCCCCCACGAAAGTCAGTCCACTTGGCTCCCACACGAGTTGTTCGTGTTCATTTAGAATCATAGAATTTAACCCAAATTGTACTTTGTTCCTGGTTGACTAATGCTGTCCTCGGTATCATGGTTGATTATAATGCACGATCTGCACTTACGGTGCATCTTTTGAAGGAAAGTTCAGGCTTGCTTATTCCTGCTGTTAATTATAACAAATTCTGGCAAGTTCAGGGATCTAAAAGCCAGTCAGATGTTGGCCTTAAGGGCTAGTGTCCCTGAAGTTGGATGTAATTTGCACATAATAAATTGCTTCAATAAGATTTTGTTTCTTAGCTTAATTACGTAAGTCTTTGGGGAGTTAGGCTAATGTGAAATTAAGGGTCGTGGGACCACCACAAACCTTTAGAGGCCGCGGTGATAAAATCCAGCTGTTCCTTCTCAAAATTTTGTTCTTATCCAGCGGTGTTCTTATGTGATTGCAGTGACATTGAGCATCGAAAGAGAAAAAACAAAAATTTGGATTAGTTGCATTAAGCCCCGGGTAATTGGATAATTAAAGACTAGTCAGATTCCCTGCCTAGCTCAATTGCAGGCGTCACAATGGCATCTGCAGATGTCCTGGGTGCCCAGGCCTTGGCTGGAAGGGCCTGGAGTCGATGGGTGGGAGTTGTCCTCTCCAGGGGAGCAGCTGGAGGTGCCGCAGCCCTTGGCGAGGCTGCAGGAGGTCCCGGGCAGGGAGAGAGAGCAGGGCTGGGGAGAAGAGCCCTGGGCTTTACAGAGGTGGGAAACTGAGACCAAGTTTTGGGATCTTCACATTGTGGGGACAAGGTTTGGACTGGCTGCAGACACACCAGCGTGGGAGCAGTACAGTCAGCGGGCACTGGGACCGCTTCATGGCATCAGGGGGAAAACCAGCAGCAACGTTGAGGTATTTGTGGAGGGTTTTTTGCTTTTTTAAGCAGATTTGTAGAGTTACTACATTTCAGCTTTGGTGGAGAAAGGTGTTTCTTTTGAAATACTTACATCTTATTCCTGGTTTGTTAACTAGAGCTTATTATTGATAATATACTCTGTTGCTGTCTGTAAATGGCCAAATATAAATATTTTTTTAGAAGTGCCACATAGCTATTAATAATGCTATCTCATCTAACTTAGAGTTTTGCTCGATTTTTAATTTGCCTTAGTAATTTAGAACTGAGATTATCAATACCATCAGGAAAGAGTTGTGTATTCCTACATGGAACAAGGCATTGGAACAGGCTGCCCAGGGAGGTGGTGGAGTCACCATCCCTGGCTGTGTTTAAGGGCCGTTTAGATGCAGTGCTAAGGGACATGGTGTAGGGGATGACCTTGTAGAGTAGGGTAGATGGTTGGGCTTGATGATCCCAAGGGTCTCTTCCAACCTAGATGATTCTATGATTCTATGAAATGTACGCTCTACGATGCACGGAATGTTTCAAACACCTTCTAAAGCTACATCTCCGGCGCTGGCTGAACGTGCACAGCATAGGTGCTTTTTATAGGAGTCGAGGACAAAAAAGACCGCATAATCTGGCTTCCAGGCATTTGTTTTCTAGATACGGTTTTGCATATTTTTAGAATGATCCACTTAATAGGTGATGCCACTCCAAAAGAGGATTTATACATCAGTGAACGTTAGAAGCAGTTAAGACAGGGATAATACATTTGTCATCTTAAAATATTAATAGTATGCTTTTAGGTGCTCATGTAGTGAATGACCTTCATACAGTGGCCTGGATAGTATCCTCAGAGAAACAGACCTGGAAAATGCTTTATTCCCATTAAAAGCAAGAGGCAAGAGCTGCTTGCTTTGTGGTTAGCAAAAGTGTTGCACGTCAACCTGGAGACAATGTCCGTACCCACCATCGTTCCAGACTCCAGCTTGCCTGCCACCTGACAGCTGGAGCCTGGAGATAGTTCTACCAGAAAGCTGCTGCCCCACGGCTCAGAGGTGGCCTTATTTCTGGTGAGAGCCCTCAAGCCATTTCTTCAGGTGGTGGGGCCTGGGCCGGGTTGCTCCCTTTAGTCTACGGTGCCGTTCAGCGAAGGGCACTCTCTGCCCGAGGACCAGAGAGGCCGCACACAAAACCTTACAAATGTCAGCCCCAAAATGCTGCAAGGCTGCCCTCGGGGCTTTAGCTCTTCATCCTGCCCTCCCCTCTCCCCCCCAAGCACGCAAAGACATTTGCATGAACAGGCTTTTAAAATTCTTTAAGGCAATTTCTAGTGTATGATAAGGATTGCTCTAACGGCAAAGTCCTTAAAAAATAAATAATCCTGTAAAGAAGAGAAACAAATTGGGGGCTGTCTGCTTGGCAGACTATAATAAAGATGTGCATGCAGTGACAGTTACTTTGCAGAGTCACTCCTCGAGATACCCCTAACAGTGAAGGGTCAAAGTCTTCTGTACATCTGTGCTGCTGTCCAAAAAATGTCAACAACCTTAAAGGACCACCCGGGCTGTGTTAAATGTGTTGCCCATCTATATTGTAGGAAGAGACTTGTGGTCTCTTCTCAAAATACAAAGACTGCCCACATTCCCAAGGACTTCCACCCTCAGGCCGTGCGGCTCTTCGTCCAGGGATGCTAGAGTTGCTGCAACACCCCTTGCTGCTGATAAATGCAAATGAGCACTAATGGGTTTTTCGTCCCACATGCAGTACTTTCACCACTTGTTAATTGTCAGAAATCCCACAAGGCTAATTGGAGTAACAGAGTTGTGTTTGCAACTGGCCTAACACTTGCTTGCTACATTTTTTAGGGGGAGGTTGAGGAAATGGGGGACGGGGGGTTCCAAGAGGCTGTCTCAGGCTTTGCAGTGCCGTGTGACAGAAGAAAAATGAAGGGCTGCCAAACAGAAAGCACTGTTTTGTTCTGAGTCTTTTGCCCTATTACACTTTTTAATTATAGGTTATTACTTAAACTGAAGCCCACTTCCTCCTGGAGATGCTTTGGGAAACCACTGTAATTCAGATTTTGTCATCCAGGAGCAAACAAAATTTAGATTTTTTTTTTTAAAGGACGAACAAAGAGCATTCCTGACTTTAATCAAAATTGCAGGCTGGATCATTTGATGACACCAAAGTTCTTGCATCCCATGGATTGCTGCTGAGGTAGGGGTGTAGCATAGTCAAGCACAGCATTTTACAGTTAACAGAGGTGCATTTTAGGACAGCGTTTCCACGCCGCGCATGAGAATGGGCCACCTTTTCAAAACCATGTAGGCCAGATGGCTTCTGAGTTCAGTGAAGTGCTCAGGATGCGGGACATAAAGAGGGAGGCTTTTGGAAACTGAAACAGGCTTCCAAGGCACTTTGAACTTACTATGAGGTCGGCTTTTCAGCGTATTTTAGACAAATAAATGCTTTACAATGTTTCTGTAACCCAGTCCTGGTTTTTTTTCTCTCTCTTTTTAGAGTTTCTTTGCAAGGAATGCCCAAGAGTTCATATTTTCATCGATCGAATTGAACTGAAGGACATTCCAGAAGAGCAGATGTATATGAGAAGGTGGCTCCATGAACGTTTTGAAATAAAGGATAAGTGAGTAGCGATCTGTAGAACTCCCTGCTTCAAGAAGCTGGCTCCCTTCTTCTAAATTAACAGATGTACCCAGGGTTTGTGTGTTAGCAGCAGTGCAAGCTGTAGGGCTCTCTGAAGGGAGGTGGTGGTGGCACTCCTGGGCATGCTTTGTACCCTGCCTTTGGGATTAAAGCTTGTGCTCGGGAGACTGAGATCCCTGGGGTTTAGGCTTTCCTTAGGCTGAAGAGCTGGGAATCCGTGTTTCAGGCAAGACTCATATTCATCTGAATACTCTCCATTTATCTTCTTGAAGCTGAGTTATGCAGAGCCAGGAGATGCTCAAGGTAGGCAAGGAAGCAAAAGGAGTTTGATTTTAGCCCTGTAATTAGAGTTAGAAAGGGACAGGTCTTGATCTAATCTCTTCTGCCAAAATTGTTCATGCATCTTCCGTCAGACAGCGACTGGATAAAATCACAAATATCCCTGAGATTCTTACCTTCACTGGGGAAACGGGGTGAGGAAGAAGTTTTATCTGTCCCTCTTTGAATCATGGCAGAACTGAAGTGCCTGGCTCCCTCCAGCATCTCCAGATCAGGTCACCAGTGAGGATGTGCAACAGATCCTGGGGGACCTTGGGCCTCAATGTGAGATTTAAGTCCTGTTTGAGACATGATGGTCGAAGTCCAATTTAAGGGAGCTAAATGTGTTTACCTTCTAAACCCCTGAATAACATTTGAGTTAGGAATCTCCCTGGTTCTTCAGACACGTTCTGCTTGGAAATTGTTCTGCCCATCTCACGTTCCACGGGAGTAAAAAATGGGTTCATTTGTCCCGTGATGATCTTTGAATCCCTGTGAAAAGTGAACATGCCTGTCTGCAGACACGGTGCTGGTACCCAAGTGTCTGAGAAGTTTAGGATTGTTAAGTTATTTTTCTTTTCTTCGCTTTCGAGAGGCAAAAAAAGTCTGAATTTCGTTTGATAGACAAGTCACTGATGGATAAAATAAAAGGCACAAAACAAAATTTGTGGCCCACAAATAGTTTTCTGGTGAAGACCAGCAAAACTGAACCCTGATCATCTGTGTCTCGTTGTAGACGCCTGTTGGCTGGAACTTCTTTCCTGGGACCAGAGCAGTCTGTCAGGCAAATTGAGAGATACTTAAAACCTCAGCATTTTCAAATCCATTTATTACTGATTTTCAAAACCAGGAGAAAACAATTACTACTAAACCTATGGTGTAGTATTTTCACTCTTGCCTGTTTGTTACTAGTTTATTCCATGAAGATAAGGCCCTCCCTGCCCTCAGTGGTTTAACTGTCTGTTATTTTGTCCCATGATATTGCTTATTTGCTAAATGCTGAATGAAAAGGATTCCTCTCAGCTCTTATCTTCAGTGTTAACATTGGTCCCTCTGGAAAATGCGCTTTTGTTGCTCCCAAGGGTTGAGGCTGAGTTCCCTGGTGTGTAAAGGGACTTTGCTTCATGTTCTGAAGGCGTCCTGATTCCTTAAACTTGTTAGAAATAAGCTGCTGCCCCTTGTTAAATTGTTTCTTAAATAATGTGTGTTTTGAAGCAGTTATTGGATGAAAGTCAGTTGCCTAAAGCTGAAGCTGATGCGTAACTTTGTCCATCTCCTTTTGTCTGCTTTCAGGTTACTAATAGAGTTTTACGATGCGAAGGATTCTAAAAGAAGAAATAAGTTCCCTGGAAAAAGCGTTCATTCCAAACTAAGCCTCAAGAAAACTTTGCCATCTTTGCTGTTTTTAGGTGGCCTGACTGCTAGTATGCTTCTGACAGAGTCTGGAAGGAAACTTTATGTAAAAACATGGATCTATGGGACATTAATTGGCTGCCTGTGGGTTAGCATTAAACCATAAGCAGATGTTAGTCTCCAATCAGTGAAATGTGCAGTCTTTTCTTGCACATTGCACCAAACTTTTTCCTGACTTTATAGTTTAAAAAGTGTAAATAAAGCCTTATCGATTGAACATTGGAAATAATAGAACTTGTGACTTAAGCCTCTGTGTGGTTGGTCTGGGGAAAATAAATGTAGATTTTCAAATTTGCTACTGATTTTTGCCGGAATAATGACAGATAAACCGAGTCGTATGATAAATTGCTTTCCCCATGAACTAACAGCCATCTCTAAATGCAGATTCGATGAAGTACGAGTTATGCATAAGGGTGTCTTAAGTGGACCTGTGAATGTATTTACAGAGATTAATTTAGGGTATATATTTATTCTTCTGATATTCATGTTGAATTTTCGTTACTCTTAGATGCAACTGAGCTGCTGCAATGCACCAATCCCAGCTGTATCGCGACTAAAAGCAAAACTTGTTTTCTTTTTTTTTTTGTTTTCTTTCAATTAAAACTTTTGCTTTTCAGTTTTCGCTAAATACTGTGCTCTTGAAAAGGGACTAAGTGATGCGTGAGACGTTCCCTGAAGCAGAAGAAAAGGTTCCTGAGGAGGACTGTTCATGGGGAAGAAGCTCCGTTTATCCTAGCGCATGACTTTTGGCTGATATTGCAGTGTTAGCCCATCATTTACCACATGCAAAAACCTGAAATTTCCCTGAGCAAACAGCTTGTGTCTGTGCATAAAAGGAGCGTGTGTGGTGTTAATGAAATGTCCCAAGATTTTGGTTTCTGGCCCCCCTGGGCTGCAGCCTGCCCAGCTGCCTGCCTTCTCCCCGGCTCCTGGGGAGCTCCAGCCTCTCCTGCCTACGTGCCATACGCAGCGGGGAACGCTCCCGCCTTTCCTGTCACCGCACGGGGGGTGCTGCTGGCTGTTGTTGTTTTTTTTCTGGAAGCAAACTGTGGTTTTGGGGGGAGCGTGAGGGTATGGGGACGAGGAACCTTCAGGTGTTCCTGCTAAATCCCAAGCGTGTGCCTTTTTCCTACTGATGTGGTTTAGCCTGATGTTTGGTGGCCCGGCGCTCCTCTCCCTCTGGGGTCGGCTGTATGCCATTTGCACAACAGGCCAGTAGTGAAAGAAACGCATATCCAGTATTTCACCTGCTTGAAAATATACTTTCTAAAGCAAAATCAACAAATCCTTACTAGCAGAAAGTCTGCCATTCCCGGGGCTGGTGTTTTTGTTGGTTTCCTGATATCAAGTCTGTACGGACAGCAGTGGGGTAGGAAAGAGGATGTCCTTGATCTTCTTCCGTTAGGGAATCAGATTCCCTGTATCAAAAATGAAAGAACTAGAGAATATTTTTATATCACACTTGCAAGCTTTAAATGTGCATCTCTTTTTAGCTTCAGTGCAATTTGTCTTGCGTTAGAGTCCATCATGAGTTAAATGTCTCTTGAAATTATAACTCAGTTTTTCAGATTCCACCATTGCCAGTCAATTAAAGATACTGCTTTTACTGTGTGGGTTTTGGTTTTTTTTTTGTGTTGGTTTTTGGGTTTTTTTTACACTATTTGATAGAGTAATTACAGTTCCACCTTAAAATGATTCGGCACGACGTTCAGTTTGCAGTTCTGTGTCCTTCCATAATGGGTTTTGTCACCGGAGTTATTTATATCGGTGATTGATTCAGGATATGTCGATGAACCCTTTGAAAAACAATGACTGGGAACACCGTTGAAAAACAGTATTGTTAGGAGGCTGTGAAACCAGAAAAAATAAAAAAAAATAAAAAAAATAAGGCAAACCTATTTTATGTAACAGCCAAACATGCTCCCATGTAGCTCTTCCCATTCTCAGCCGAGCGGTGCAGTGGGGACAACCAGCACAGAATGAAAAGTTTACTCTGACACGACTAAACTTCACGGTGACAGCTAAGAGTAACATTTAATTAAGACATCGAAAACGAATGCAAACTGCTTAATTCATTTGTAGAAAAATAACTGCTGTTTCGGAGAGCCTGATTACCACGAAGTACTGGATCTCTCTTGCTGTTTTAAGTACCAGGAATGTAGATGACACAGTCGCAACCAACAAACAGGATGTTTATTTTGAACCTTATTCTCTGTGTTAATCTTAATTATATTTTTCTTGCCATTAATTTATAAAGTTTTGAAACTGTAATTTGCTGATGTATTTGACGTTGGGAGTATCACATGCTATTTCTAAATATGCACTGATATTAACTTGAAAGATTTCTTCATTAAAATAAGAAGAGCCAATGCTCATTCAACTTTTCTGTCCCGTCTCCTTGTTCAGTTTTTTTTCCTGCGCTTTCAGGGCTGTAACTCAGGAGCAGGAACTGCTTACAAAAAGGCTGCGAGTGTGGGTTTAAGTCCTTGGCAGAAGGATCTGTGTCAATGAAAAGAAAACAACTTTGGCTTTTTTTTTTTGCTTTTTTTTTTCTTTTTTCCGTGCAGCTAAAAAAAAAGTGTTAGTTTTCAGTTTGTGCTTGTTCCAAGGCACCACCCGGGCAGGTGGGTCGGGTTGGAATGGCTTGTGAGGGCTCTGTCCGTGCTGGTGATGCCCGTCACTGCGCGGTGCGGTGGGTCTGGGCAGGGCCTGGGGTCCACGGCCATAATCCAGGCCCAGGCAGGAGGGGCAGGGGGGGCAGAGCCAGCCGGGGGGAGCAGGTCCTGCAGACACACACACGGAGTGTTCCTCAGTGCAGAATCACAGTCTTCATGGTTGGAAGGGACCTTTGAGATCAACAAGTCCAACCACAAAAACACACCAAAAAAACCAACCCACGAACAGACACAACCCAACAATCCCGGGCACTAGAGCAGGCCCTGAAGTGCCACCTCTACACGTTTCTTAAATCCCTCCAGGGATGGTGACTCCACCACCTCCCTGGGCAGGCTGTTCCAGTGCCTGACCACCCTCTCAGGAAAGTCATTCTTCCCAATATCTAATCTCAACCTCCCCTGCCCCAACTTCAGACCATTTCCTCTGCTCCTGTCATTATTCCCTTGGGAGAAGAGGCCAACACCTTCCTCTCTACACCCTCCTTTCAGGGAGTTGTAGAGGGCAATGAGGTCTCCCCTCAGCCTCCTCTTCTCCAAACTAAACATGCCCAGTCCCCTCAGCCTCTCCTCGAGGACTTCTTCTCCAGACCCCTCACCAGCTTGGTGGCTCTCCTCTGGACACGCTCCAGCACCTCAATGTCCTTCTTGTGGTGAGGGGCCCAGAACTTAAGCCAGCACTCAAGGTGAGGCCTCACCAGTGCCCAGCACAGAGGCACCATCACTGCCCTGCTCCTGCTGGCCACGCTGGTCCTGATACAAGCCAGGGTACTGTTGGCTTTCTTGGCCACCTGGGCACACTGCTGGCTCATATTAAGCCATTCACCCACCAACACCTCCAGGTCTTTATCTGCTGGGCAGCTCTCCAGCCCCTCTGCCCCCGGTCTGTAGCGCTGCAAGGGGTGCAAAGCTACCTCTCTCTGCCCCTTAGAAGCTGAGGGAGCATCTGCCACCTAAGTTTTAGTGACATACTAAAGCTGAGAGGCACCTGTGTGCTCAAAAACTTTTATGTTTTCTGATAAAAACAATTTTCCTCCACCCAAGAACTCCTCTGGTCGTCTGCATGAGCTACATGTAAACCTTTTATAGTTGGCACCACCACCG
Source organism: Calidris pugnax (assembly GCF_001431845.1). NCBI lineage: Eukaryota > Metazoa > Chordata > Aves > Charadriiformes > Scolopacidae > Calidris > Calidris pugnax. Next base: position 1,159,017 of record NW_015090902.1, on the reverse strand, counting down.
CTACGTCCTAGTTCCATAACATAACTCTCATGTTGGCTTTTGTGGAAGGAACCAGGCTGGTAAGGCAGCATTAACTTCAATAATGGAGAAGACAAGAAGCCAAGTGAGACAGAGACCGGCAAGCACCGAGTGATGCTGCAGTGGAAGAGCCTGACTGGGACACGTGAGGGATGAGCACTCGGGAAAGGCAAGAGAGAGCAGCAGGAATTGGCAAGTTCTCTGCAGCTCCTGGCCCAGTCTTGGCTTTGGAGCTGCTCCAGCCCCGCTGCGGTCCTTGGCTGGCTCCTCTGAAGCATTTTGTTAGCCTTAATACTTGGGGGTTTTTTTTCTCCCATCAGTAGAATGTAGCATACCTGTAAAACTGTGGTTTTTAAGTACTTAAAAATTGGCTCCTGGTTATATTGGCATTTTAGCATGCATAGAATATATACACTCACTTTGGGGTAGAGAGAGGTAGCTGGTTTAGGACTGGATAATGAAGGGGACCAGGAGCAGGTCTGGTATTTTTGGCTTTTGTGTTGAAGAAAGAGATGCCTTCCCCTCACCACCTCCAAATAAAAACCACTTTTGATGGCAGAAATTTCAGCCATGCCCAGAGAAGCAATGGAAAACCAGTTAATAGGTTCAAGATCTTGGCACCTGCTTTATCAAGACTTTTCCTTTATAAATACGGGGACCAGAGTCCAGTCCTAGGTGCAGTTCTAGGTCACCTTTATTAGTAGAGTGGCTTGAAGTGAACACAATGGGGTTCCTCATGTCCTCATCTTATTCCTGTTCTTGCCCATCTCACCAGTTTGGAGCTCTCTGGTCCCAGTGAAGCGTCGTTGCACAATTTGCTAAGCATAAGACCAAAAAAAAAAAAAGGAAAAAAAATGTATTTCAAGTTTGCATAATGGCAGAAGTCACGCAACTGAAGCCAAAGACAGAACAAGTCCAAAGAAGGAAAAGCAGCAATAATCTAATACAAATAAAGAAGATGAGAAACATCAGCCCCCGTCAGGCGTGACCACATCTGATTGATTCCAGGGCAGATTTGGTTTGTGTGTAGGGACCGATTGCCCTGTCAGAGCAGGGAATATGTCTCCTACCTGTCCCCTTTCAGCCCCAGCTCTGCCACCCTGCCCTGCACTGACTCTTGTTCTCCTGCCGAGGAGTCCCTCATCCCTTTTTGGACACTGAAGTGAATCTGGTTTCCTCCCTTCCCCTCCAGGACCCAAAGTGTCCACTGACACCCACCTCCTTCAGGCTGCATTCTCCTCGTTGGGGCTGGCATTGGGTGGGCAGAGGCTGGGGTCTGTTGCTGGTGGGCTGGCAGTGGGTGTTGCTCTTCAGAGGGGGGGTTCTTGGCAAGTCTCTATGGGACACCCCAGATGGATCTCCCTCCACCGGAGCCCGCTCTGCCACCGATGGACAGTTTGCATGGCCGTCAGTGAACGTGAAGACTAGAAGCTACCCTGAAAAATAATGACTTGTTCCTGGGTCATATTTGTAATGTGAAAACTTCATTAGTTCTGCTTGTACAAACTATTTCACAGCGGCTCCCTCTCCCTTTCATCTTGTGTGGGAACTCCGTTTCTGAAGGCCATGGTGATGCCTCTGTTTGTGTTCCCTGCGTGACTAATTCAAACCAGAGCCACTTCAACCTGTTTGCCCCACTGGCCCAGAGGACCCAGATGTTTAAGGGCAGAAGTTGCTGCCAGGCTCCCCACAAAGCCTCTGCGGTAAACGGGCCCCTCAAATCCCAGTCCCACCACCATAGACTGAGACAGGCATCACCACGGGCTGCCAGTCAACAGGTTTCAGGGAGAAGAAGGTCCTAAAACCCACTTGGTTTGTTTGCAAAGTATCCAGGACCTGTTTTGTTTTTTTCCTCTGGAGGGTCCTTCCAAAAGGTGGGCTGGGGCTCATTCGTGCTTTGAAGCATGGGCAAGCAACGAGTTGGAGGCTGCTGCCTACTTCAGGGCATCAAAGGCCAGGCGCTGGGACAAGAAGTAGGAGATGTGGTCTCAACATCTCCCAGCCTGAGGAAGACCAGAGCTATAGTATTCCCACCACCACCCCGTCCCTTCAGGGATGTGTGCCAAGCTATTTGGCACCTTTTCACCTCTTCTGGGGGCTCTGGCAAAGGTCAGAAAAGATTTTATGATTTTCAGGGCTGCGTGATTGTAACTGGTGCTGAAGGCATTGACTGTGCAACTGGCTGTTTGCCTTCAGCTTCTGCCCTGGGCCATTCTGGACCCAAAAATGAACCGCTCTGGGGACAAGGTGGAACCAGAGACGACCCCGCACGCCAACACCAGCGTGCCTGTGGTTACAGCCTCTGGGCTGCAGTTGCAGTATGAGAAAAAGGGGAAGGGTTCTGCCCTGAAAGTGCTATTTGTTTGAAGCACCTTTGTCAGGAGGGAGCCTGGAGCCCCACGGGTGTCAGCAGACCCTGTCACCCCCACCCCTGCTGTGGTCCCACGCTCTCTGCACCGAGACCGTCCTGCCCCTTCGGCGACACCCACCAAGGCTGAAATTGCCAAAGCAATTTTGAATTTCTGGATGCAGCCAGCCCCTGGTCTTACTCAACCCTGCAACTCTTTCATCCAGTTGGGACCACAGGGGAAACTGAGCGAGAGAGAATTTAATTTCCAGTTGGCCAAGATGGGAGAGTTAACACTACCACGATCCCAAGAAGGATCAAATGCTGTACAGCATCTTTAAGCACAAATAAAAGAATCTGCAGAGTTCTCAAGGCTGAAACCTGAACTGGAGGTATTAAGTTAAATTACTTTCCGTGCTGTATGCATAACCAGCCCTCATTAAGGTTTTCACTTATGATTTAGCAAGCACTTACATCTCCCATAGTGTAACGTGACACTTTCAGCAGAAACATTATAGGTCCAGAAAATAGCATCGCCTTTACATTAGTTTGCACCTGAGTCTTTTAGCGTGATAGAGACTATAAAAATTTGCCTCTAATATATATAATCCATGAGCATTTTTTGGATTCTTGTCACACAAGGTATAGAAACAGTTGGTTTGACATCAAGGGGCTCTCATAAATTCCTGTTGACCGCAAAGGATTGCAATAGTATGGTCATGTATTGATTAATGGTGAAAAGATTTAAAAAAAAAACAAAACAAAACAACAACAAAAAAGTTTTTATAGCTGGGGAGGATAAATTAAAATGCAGAATCACTTCTCTCTGGAACCACGCACTTGTAGACAGAACTTGACTGCAGCCAAAGGCCCACCTGCTTTACTAACGAGTGAGAAATAAATAAAGGTGAATAACATAATCCACACTGCTGTTCAAAAAGACAGAAAAGTCGAAGTTGCTGAAGAAACGGTGGTCTAATTGTCCAGAAAAGGAATGGTATTCCAACCAGCTGACAAATAATTTTGCATAGCCAGGACAGGATACGGTATTGTTTTCTATGTTTAAACAGCACTAAGAGACTGTGGCTGCATATCCTGAGCCTGTCAATTGCATTCCTGTTCTGTGACAAGATAACAAGAGATTCAAGAAGTTGCAATACTTAAAACACATCCCCTTTTGCACCACGGGGCTGGACACGCCAAGTGGCTGCTGGCGCGAGCTTGTCCTCCGCATCCCTCTGGAAAGCTGTCGGATGCTGTCGGAGACGCTTTAAAACCAACAATTCCATTATTCTTGGCAGCACAACGCGTATAAAAGCAAAGGTGTGAGCGGGGACACGTCCTCTGACCAGGAAGGGATAAAAAAAATGAAGCCACCCATCAAAGAGCGCTGCAGGAGGTCCAGCATCCATGGCAGAGCCAGCCTCTCCAGGGGCCGGACCAGGCTCTGATGGAGTAAGCAGGGACTTCACCTTCCCTTTTTTTTTTTGGTTTCTTTTTAGTAGAAGAAACTTTAAGCTTTAGAAGAAAAACCCTCTCCAAATTTTCTGACATCCTGGGAAAAGCAGGAGTGCTCCCAAGCCCTCAAAGTTTGGAATAACTCTGATATCAAATGATACTGTAAAGTAATTGGATACGAGTCTGCCAGGTTCTCACCTCTCCCTTCTTCCTCAGCTCAGGCCAAATTCTTCCACGGGCAGTTACAAGTTTTACGTCCCTTATTCCTTAGAACTCTGCCTTAAATTAAGCCTAGTTTGCAGAAGAATTTAGGACTTGTATCTCTCTGCTGCAGAATGCAACAGGAACATATCAATCCATCCACACCCCAAACAGACAGCAGTCTCCCGGTACAGCAAATGTACTTCTTGGATTGAATCATCGGGAAATTCTTCCAGGCTCTGGCTTTCTCTTTGTAACGTGGCAATGCCCTTCCTTGCATTTCAAGGAAGTTCTCAACAAGAACTTCATTTCGTGACCTTTTGGTGCTTTTTTTATTACATTCACCATGAGGGTGTCAAGAGGAAATGTGTGATTCTCTCTTCGTAACCAGGTTTATTTAAGGTGTGGTCCGTAAGGCTGGCTGAGCGAGCCCAAGTGTTCCCTCCTGAGCTCAGAATCTTGGGCAAAAAGAGGCTGAAATGAGAGCCCTCACACCCTTTCCCTGGGCGCCATGTCCCAGTTGCCTTGCCAGACTCTGCACTTTGCTGTGGATCTCCTGTCCTCCTGTGTCTCCTCTCTGTCCTCCACTTTGCCCCCAGTCTCCATGCACTTTAGGTCCCCCCGGCTCTCTGGCAGGGTTCATCTTGGCCGTTCCGAGTCTACTTCTCCAATATATCTTCTCCTCTTGCACGTCTCACCTCCTCTGGATGCAGCTCAGCTGACGTCCTTCATGTAGCCTGGAAACCAACAGGTGGCCAAAAAAATGAAATTCCATGCTTTTTGACTGCGAGTGTCTGGATTTAGAGCTGCTCTGGACTGCAGCGGTTAGGAATTGCAATTGCTAGGGAAGTCCTGCTCCAGGCCCTGGAGCATGTCCCATCCTCATGAACTCACCAGGGAACAAAGCCTGCAAGCTCTTGCTGGTCTCTGGTGAGCACGTGTGAACTACAGCTGGCTTGGTTTTTTTCCAAAGCCTTATGAATTGGCCAAATTGGGACAGACTTTTCACTGAGATCAGAAAAAGTCCCTCTCAGCAGTAAGGTTATTTTTTTTTGTCCAGTTCCAAGTCCCTCTTCCAGTAAGAAAAGCACCACAGCTTTTCGAAGAAGATTGCCAGAGTATCGGGAGGGGGGATGTGGGCTTTTATTTGTCTTAAACCTGGCCGTGATTAGGTTAAGGAAAAAGGATGCTCTCAGAAATGGGAAACTGTTTGGGCTGAAAACTTTGAAGAAAACCCAGCCTTCAACAGACAGCTGGCAAGGAAAGCTTTGGCGTAAATATTTGCTGATGGGGCAAAACCAAGCCAGGCTCCCCACGGCGAGCTGCGTTGGGCAGGCCTAGCCCTAGGCTGGTCCACCAGCCATGCACGGGACTCACATCTTTCCCTCCCTCAACCTTGAACTCGGAGAAAATTTGGACGGGAGGAGCGACGTGGGACCGGTTGTGGTTTGGTCCAGACTTGGGCTTGGTCTTTGTTTTCAACTGGGTGTCTTCAGTGACCCCATTTTATGGTTGCACACATAGCTCAGACTCTGCTTTCGGCCTCTTGAGCCAAACCCACCGGTACGCCAAGAGAGCTTGGCTCTACGAGTGAGGTTATAAAGGTTTAACTGAATGAAGGGCTGAAGCAGAGAGCAGCTGAGTCAGCCATGTGCTTCCTCGGGTCAGTAAATACTGTATTTTGTTGGCTCAGTACCCATTTCTAACAGCTGTTCCTGAGCCCACCTTCACCACCCAGCACCCATGTGTCTCTCAAGCGTGGAGCATCAGTCCTGCCACCCCAGGGGAGGCCAGTGTTGCCATAACCAAACCGGCTGGCTGACATCACTAACTTCTGCCTGCAAGAAGTTTGATTATAAAACGCACTAGAAACATGAGATTCGAGGCCAGGGGAAGAACGCAGCCCCTAATTAAAAAGAAAAAAAAGATTTCAGTCATTAAGCGGCCCCTGCAGTTCCTCAGTCACCAGCACGACGTGTTCAGCAGCCACGTAGCTCCTACGTTCAGGCTGATGGGGCTCCGTTTTGGGGTTTCAGCATCCCCCGGAGGCCCTAAGACCAGCGGCCAGGACAGCTGGAGTTCCCATCTCGCTGCTGTGCGAGCAGGGCTGCAGGAGCCCAGCGCTCTGCCAAGACTCTGTCCCTCTCTCTTCTGGATCAAAGGGCTCCTCTGACACCACCTGCCATCTAAGGGACTCCGTCGAGTTTGCACTCAACAGGAGTGAGGAGTTGGAGGAGCAGAGCCAAGAAGCAGCTTCACACAAACAGCAGAGGCAGCAAGCACGAGCCCGGCGCCTCGTCCAGTGCTTCGTGAGGACCTAATTTGTTCACAGCAGCAGCAGCTCAGCCAGCAGCTTGGATTAAATCCTGGGATTTGGGCCCAGCTGACACCTGTGGTGTGGATGCTGCCTTACAGGTTGCCTGACACGAGCCTCCCCTTGCTCGTGCCCGCTCCCGAGGCGCTGGGCCAGCAGAGTCCTGGGCAGGGGGGGATCCCTCCCACCTGTCCTCTGCCGTGGGAAAGCTGCCTTGGGGGGATCCCTCCCACCTGTCCTCTGCCGTGGGAAAGCCGCCTTTATGGAATCATAGAATCATCTAGGCTGGAAGGGGCCTTCAAGATCATCTAGTCCAACCATCAACCTCACTCTGACAAAAAAACCCATCACCGAACCATGTTCCCCAGCACCATGTCAACGCATCTTTTGAACACCTCCAGGGATGGTGCCTCAACCACTTCCCTGGGCAGCTCATTCCAAGGCTTGACAACCCTGGCAGTGAAAGAATTTTTCCTAATATCCAATCTGAACCTCCCCGGGGGCAACTTGAGGCCATTTCCTCTTGTCCTGTCACCTGTGACTTGGGAGAAGAGACCAACCCCCACCTCTCTACACCCTCCTTTCAGGTAGTTGTAGAGAGTGAGAAGGTCTCTCAAGTCATCACTGACCAGGCTGCAGCAACAAGCGTGGGGGCACCAGCTACTTTTCCCTGCACAAATGAACTCCAACTCGCCTGTCCTCTCAGCAAGCCACCTACAGTCACCAGCGGGTGACACTCCATCCCTGCAAGCTCAGCCTCCTCTGGAGGCAGGAGGATGGATGTCCGATCCTGCCCTCTGTCCCCTGGGCCCCTGCAGTCATCTGGGCTGCCTGGGGTTTTTTGGAAAGATTTCACACCACATTGTTAACATGAGTGAAGCTCCTACACAGAAAGACTGGAAGAGACATTGCAGTTTATAAGCCAAGGGGTTAGAGTCATAAGGGGGTATATGTTACTGGTCAGCAAGCACGTGCTGCTGATGCTGAGCACGCCCTGGGAGTGCGGCACTGCACCTGGTGGCATCTGCCCGTGGGACACCAGCCAGCCTGCACCTCACACACCCGCAGCAGGGCACACCCACATTTCAGGGATCACAGAATCATGGAATTGTCAGAGTTGGAAGGGAATCTTCTAGAGATCATCCAGTCCAACTCCCCTGCCAAAGCAGGGCTGCCCAGAGCACATCACTCAGGGCTGCATCCAGGTGGGTCTTGAAGATCTCCAGAGAAGGGGACTCCACACCCTCCCTGGGCAGCCTCTTCCAGGGCTCTGCCACCCTCACCCCAAAGAAGTTCTTCCTCAGATTGGAGTGGAACTTCCCATGGTCCAGCTTGTGCCCCTTGCCCCTCGTCCTGTCACTGGGAACCACTGAGAAGAGTCCAGCTCCATCCTCCCTCAAACCACCCTTTAGATACTGCTAAGCATCAATAAGGTCTCCCCTCAGCCTTCTCTTCTCCAGTCTAAAGAGCCCCAGCTCTCTCAGCCTTTCCTCACCAGGGAGATGCTCCAATCCCTTAATCATCTTGGTTGCCCTACACTAGACTCTCTCCAGTAGCTCCCTGTCTCTCTTGAACTGGGGAGCCCAGAACTGGATGCAGGATTCCAGTTGTGGCCTCCCCAGTGCAGAGCAGAGGGGGAGAATGACCTCCCTCCACCTCCTGGCCACACTCTTCCCTACGCAGCCCAGGATCCCATTGGCCTCTTGGCCACAAGGGCACATTGCTGGCTCATGGAGAGTTTACTGTCCACCAGGACCCCCAGATCCTTCTCCTCAGAAGTGCACATGTGTTGCTCAGGATGGCACATGTATTTGGGTATAAGGTTTTCTTTTTTTTCCATTTTTCTGCATTTTTCCACATTAAACTGCAAATGCAGAAGGGACCTACTGGTTTTCACTGCAGCGGAAAGGTCAGCTCCAGATCTTTCTGTGCAGTTTATGAGTTGTCCTGCTGACACAGCTCTGGAAACATGGTGGCTACTGTAAGATAGTCAATGCATAGTTAAGAAGGCACTTTCCATAAGACAGCTATTCCCTAAGGAGTCCTGTGCCAGAGTGCTGGGGAGCCCAGGCTGTGAGATGGACTCTCTTTGCCTGACCTTCATAGAATCATAGAATCACAGAATTGCCCAGGCCAGAAGGGACCTCCAAAGGCCATCTAGTCCGACCTCCCCGCAGTCAGCAGGGACACCCCCAACTAGACCAGGTTGCCCAGGGCCTCATCGAGCCTCTCCTTGAATATCTCCAGGGATGGGGCCTCAACCACCTCCCTGGGCAACCTGTTCCAGTGCTCCACCACCCTCACAGTAAAGAACCCTCTCCTAATCTCCAATCTAAATCTGTTCTCCCCTTCGCAGATAACCCCCTTTGCCCCCAGGGAAGCCCAGGTTTAGCCAGTGGGGAGAGCTGCCATCTTCTCCTCCCTGCCCGGTGTGAGGCAGCCTGTGTGCCAAACAAGGCTTGGAAGGGCCATCCGCCACGAACCCCGAACGCGAGCAGCAGGGAAAATGGCAGACGAAAATACAAGGAGTAAGTAGGTGTGAATATATAGGGACTACAACATAAAAAGGTAAAGGAGACGGAAAGAGAGGAAATTAGGCTATGAGGAGAATAGAGTGCCCTGCATAAATCTGTCACTCCGGCCTGGTTTTGCTACGGGAGGGACAGGGAACGCAGCGCGATGCTCCAGCACCGGCCCAGCGCTGGCATTTACCACCATCTGGTGGAGAACCAGGAGATACCAGCTCTGCTGAGTGTCCCTTTCTTCATTAACAGCAAGGGGAAGCAGCAGTGAGCTGACCCCCACGTTTTGCAGCCCTGCTTTTTTATATAGTCCATGTTTTACCGTCCCTGGTCACTCCTGGAACAGAGGAGAAGCTGGGAACTCACTGAACAGGACTGACCAAGGGTGAGGGAAGCATCACCAGGTTCATTTGCTGGAGATCACAGGTGACCTGCAATATATGCCCAGCCCAGGACAGGCCTGAGAAGGTCTACCCAACAGATCTGTGCTGGTCTACACTCACCGGGCTCACAAAACTTGTGTAAGAGACCCACCTTCCAAAGAGCCCACGTCCTGAGGGGTGGTGGAAGAGGACATGATGCTCCTCCAACACTGGCACAAACACTTTACGTTTGGAGGGAGGAAAAAGCCCAACTTCCCTGCCTTCATGGTAAAATACATGAAACCAGCAGCAGAAGCAAGAGTCAGGTTCACAGTGAAATAAGTGATGGAAATCAGTTTAGAAAACAGAATTTCATGGGAGGGCAGAAGAGGAAGAGGGCTGCCAAAAGGACGGGGAAGATTTATGATTTCCTGCTGAAAGTATGTGAAGCAGTTTTGAGCTTTGTTAGAGCTGCTTTCAGAAACCAGTGACACACTAAGAGGCCTTAATGCACCACGCTTTATGTAGGAAACTCACTTAATGCACGGTGGACTAACTTCTACCTTTGAGGTTCTCCTCAGCCTGCTGATAATAAATTAGAAAAGGTCTCGGGTGTGTGTGGGGTGGAGGGTTAGCGAGCTGCAGGCTGAACCAGGGGGAAGGGAGCTGAGGATTAAGGCAACACAACCCCCGTGAGGCTTACTGAGCACCCCTGGAAAACAAAGAAATTGTCTAAACAAATGCTCATCTCATGAGCTGGGTGGTTTCCTACACCTGGTTTACCCACACAAAGCCTAGTCAGCTGGACCTCGGGTTCAAAGTATTGACTAACCTGTGGCCTACAGGAATAAACTACTTTTTTTTTTTCCACTCCATCTCCTACTTTGCAGCAAAACCAGGGAGAGAAAGAGACATCTCTGCGCTCTGACTTTCATCTCCTCCAGAAAAACCCAAAGATTTTCTCCTCCCATTTTTGAGGGATCCCTAGAGAGGACTGTTTTGCCTGTGGATCCCATGCCAAGCTCCCTGCATTCCTTTGCTCACTTCTTGGCTCTCCCAGCTAGAGAGAGGGCGTCTGATTTAAATTTGTGCCTTGTGATCAGCAGGCCCGTGAGCTACAGCTGAGCAGACAAAGTGTTTGGCATCACACTCATCTCAGAGAACTTGAGACATCCACAACATGCACAGTTAGAGCTGATCTGGCCTTCTTTATAGGAGATGGAGGAGCCCAGACCCTTTTACTTCTCTATACTGTCACTAGGCACGTTCAGTGGTTCCTTCACCTGAACAATTTTAGACAATTTTAGGCTCGTTATATTGACTATGTGTCTGCTGGCTGTAAGGACAGCACAGCCTGAGCAGCGCAGGCAGATGTCCCTGTCCCTCTGCCTCCCACCGGGGCGCAGGAGATGTCCCACAGCCTGCAGCCCAGGAGAAAGGGCTGTAGGCAGTGCAGCCACCCCTGAGCAGAGGGGTCACCTCCTGCTCCTGGCCTGGGCACAGAGGCTGATCTGTAGGCAGTGCAGCCACCCCACCCCTGAGCAGAGGGGTCACCTCCTGCTCCTGGTCTGACACAGAGGCTGACGTGGGGATGCCACCCTCCTACGGGCTGTTAAAAATGATAGCTGAGCTCCAAAGCACCTCACCTAAAGCACGTGGTTTCACCTCCGTGTCTTGACACCCTCACGCAGGGAATCCCACCCTCCTCCCTTTTGGGGACGGCCCTGGGGAGAGATCTGCCCTCTCGCCAGGTCTGCTTTCTCTGCCTCTGTGTTTTCTTGATATCCAGCTGATACGGAGCTACTCCTGGAGAAGGGCAGAAGCTGGGTTATATTTAGCAATGTTCCCATGCCAAGGATCAGTCTGAGGCAATGTCTGATGTACTGCATCCACTGAAGTACACAGCTACATGCCATGCTCCCATCCAGAGATTTCTACTGCCCAAGCAAACAGGAAGCCCAGAAAGTGCAATTATGTGCCTACTTTCAGAAGGAAAAATCTAAACCACGGTTAGATCTATTTCTACCTTACTTCAGACACTTCTAAAATGCATTTCAGGGCAGTCAGTGGTGTGCTTACAGGAGGGCCAAGAAAAGCCCCAAACCTACCCACCATTCCCCAAGCTGAAGGCTCTGCAGAGCGAGAGGGCCGGGGTGGTGGGCCCCGCGCAGTGTTCAGCCGTGGCACATCATTCAGGCTGGATATTAGGAAAAATTTTTTCACTGAAAGGGTTATCAGGCATTGGAATGGGCTGCCCAGGGAGGTGGTTGAGGCACCATCCCTGGAGGTGTTCAAAAGACGGGTTGATGTAGTGCTGGGAGGTATGGTTTAGTGATGGTGATGCTTCTTGTTTGTTGTGTGGGTGTCTATTTTTTGTCAGTTAGGTTGACGGTTGGACAAGATGATCTTTAAGGTCCCTTCCAACCTAGAACATTCTGTGATTCTGTGATTCCCACCACGTTCAGAGTAAGTTGCTCCTACCCAGTTTTCAACAAACTTGCATCAAAACCTTTGACTCACGGACTGTTATAAGTTTAATTTCTCCTCCCGGGCAAGATCACTTGCTCTGTGGTGCTAATGATCTCCTAAGCATTCCTGTTGTTTAACTTTCCATGCAGAGTGATGCACGAGGAGAGCGGGGCTGTATCATATTACGTTATAATAGCGTTTCTCAGACTGATAGAATGAAATACCTGCAGCAGAGCCAGAATGTCCCAGGCAGCCTGGTGTGTATTCAACAACAACCCATAGGCAGCTGTGCACAGCTCTGTCTGCGCAGCCCACGGTCAAAGAAAATCGAAGAGCAGAAAATGGAGGAATTGGGCTAGTCCCGCATGGGAGGACTGGGTGCTACGACAGAGCTGGGTTTATTTGCAGAGCACCTTGGGGCCTGTCTTCTCGAGTGACCTGGGGAAGGACAGACAAACCAGAATCACCTCTCTAGACACAGGCAGTCGTCATAACTCCTGTCCCTGACTGTCCCCCAACACACTGGCTGTAACCTACAACCTCCCTCAGCGCCACACTGCTCCCCTTATCTTCAGGATCTAACACATGCTTTTACTGCTCACAGAGAACATAACTTATATTGCCAACAGCTTGGTTTATATTTAGTCGTTATTAAAAGCCAGAGGAAGCAAATAAAAGACACTATTGGCTCTGAGAAGCTCTCTGCTCCGCAGGCAGTCAGATGAGATGACCTTGAGAGCTCCTCCATCGCCGGTTGCTGCAGTAATCACTGCTGCTGAGAAAATGAGCCTGAACACGATGAATTCAGCACACCATTTCATTACATTTTTCTGTACTTTTTTTTTCTTTTAATGGAAAAGCCTCCCACACTCTCAGCTTTCAACTTTGTTTCTCTGTTGTTCAGTTGTCCTACGGGTTTTTAATCCTCCTCACTTCAAGCTTTCTTCCCTCTTTTTGTTCCCTTCCTTGTGCTTTCTAGATTGCTGCTCTCTTAGCCAGACACACTGCATATTTCTTTGAGTGCTGCTGTATTGTGTCCCTGCTACTTCTGCTCCTTTATCGTGCCCCTTCCCTCTGTCTTTTACCTCTCTTCACTTTGGGATACTCTTTTCCCCATCCACTTTTCCCTTGTGTTTTTTTTGTATCCTGGCTGACATACTGTTACTTGGACCGGTCGTTTATTTTCGCATGTAAAACCCACTGCATTTCTTTAACCTTCTCTAGCACAGCCTCACCATCACTTACACCACATTGACTTCATTGATTTCAGGGTCACCAGAAAGAATAAGAGGATAATCCAGTTTGAAAGAGATCAGAACCCAGATCATATAAAGTGGCAAAGAGAGGAAGAGAAAGCTTACGACAGTCCTTAAGCTAGATGCTCCTGTGTTGGAAAGGGAAAACTCTGCCAGGTGTATGGATTTGCTAGACCCAGGAGCAGAAGGAGACCTGCAAGGCACAGGATGGGCACACCATAAACTCATTTGAGCTTTCCAGAGCCAAGCAAATAAAGGGTGAGGTCACCTGCACGACTTCCCAGCATCCTTCCGGAACAGCAATTTATTTCTCCACTAACTGCAGCCCCACATTAGGTACCAGAAGTGAATTTGGGGGCTACAGATGTCTGGGGAAACTGGCATCATACAAAGGGTGAGGTCACCTGCACGACTTCCCAGCATCCTTCCGGAACAGCAATTTATTTCTCCACTAACTGCAGCCCCACATTAGGTACCAGAAGTGAATTTGGGGCTACAGATGCCTGGGGAAACTGGCGTCATAAAACTTGCATTTGTATTGCCTTTTTCCCCCCTGGCCAATGATGGAGAGCTCTTCTTTTTCCCACATTAGCTGTCTCTGGGCTATGAACCACAACGAACATCTGTCCCTTTGTTCAAAAGAATCTGCTGATTCAAGTTGTTAAAGACAGAGAAGCATTGGGATTAGGGAGACGATTTCTATTTATGAAAACAGTCCTGTCAGTCCAGTCCCTGGCGTGAGGCTGTTACACAGCACAGCAGCACCTTACATTGCCTCAGCTTATTCCCTGGCTTGTACTTGGGTCAGCAGGAAAGCAGCTTCATTGCCAGACGGCGCGAAAGAAAATGTGAGAGCAAAATTAAGGGACCAGACTTAACGCCAGTGAGTATCTGAGCCAGGCTGTCAGTTCCTGGGCTCTCAGGGCTGGAAATGCTGCTGGCAGCATGACTGCAAAGGGGGTAAGGCTTCCAAAGAGCAGGTTTTTAATATACATTCATACAAAGTTGTGTCCAATCCATCCTTATTTAGTTGCAATGATTTAATATCTGAAACATGCCCATCCTATATAATTCCCATGAGGTATGTTCAAAACTCCTTTTGTCCCTCAAAGCTCTTTCAAAGTCCCCAGGCCGCCAGGATAAACGTATCCCCTCACTCTTTCTGTACAGCTGTTCTTTATTGGCTTTAGCTGAAGACAACTTTTCAAGTGTTCAAACACTCTCTCCAGTGTGGTGATTTAAAAAGCAAAAGAAAACCAAAAGCAAAAGCACAACATGAACTGTCAGGCAGGCCCTGTGAGGCTGGCTTTCAAAGCTGACCTGCCGAACGGCCTTTGGTGCCCCAGCTCAGCCCAATGGATGATGGTGGATCTCCATCCGCCTCTTGAACACAGCAAACACAGAGCACAGCCCTCCCCAAGGGTGACAGGAACGAGTGGGGATCATGCTCTGCATCTCCCATTGCTGCTAACACACGGTCAGAATTGCTGTCAACATTGAACCTGCCCTAAAGCTGAAATTGCTCCGTGACTGGCTGAAGGGCTTGAGGAAGTGGATCAAATGTAGAAGTATATTAAATCATGCCTTTTTAAATTGCACGGTATTACAAATTTCTCAAAATAGCTGCACTAAAAGTTGTCTTGACAACATTCCCAGTGAAAATGCAGTGATTTTATCTACTTCACCTAGAGTGGACTATAATGGGGACATGAATATACCATCCCTTAAATAGAATTTCCATCTCCTTTACTGAAATAAATTGTTCCTTTGCACTTTACAATGGATATATTTTTCATAGCAGGAATGTTTAAGAGTTCATTTTCCTAATGAACGCAGACAGTAGCACAGCTTTCCCACGCTGCACAGGAGATGCAGTATTGACTTATGGTTCGTTGTCCAGACCCGTCAAGATTGTACGTGCTGGCTGAACTGGAATTTTGCTTCCAGCTTTTCAGCTGTCCCCGTGCATGTCCTTGCCATTTCCCATCCCTCCCTCAGTTCTTCTCATGCCCCAGCTGGCAGTCCCGCTGCATCTCGCTGCTGCTGCCCAGCAGCCCAGGTTGCCAGGGACTGTCCTTGGCCAAGTGTCTCATGGAAGGTAATATTTTCTCCTTTCTGCCTTTTCTCTGAGGAAAAATATACCAAGGTTTGCAGACAGACTTCTTTTAGGCAGCAAATGCGCTCAAGGGGTTGAAAACCAGGCCTGCCACTCGGTGATGCAGTTCATACTCCCTTTTCATGGCTCTGAACAGGGCAATTAGTTTCATTTCCCTCGTCCTGCCTCACTCATCATGGAGCTCAGTGCTCACATACTCACAGAAAGGCTGAGGTGGGAAGGGACCTCAGGAGATCGTCTAGTCCAAGCCCATGGTCACCTAGCAGGGTCACCTCCAGCAGGTTTCCCAGGACTCTGTCCAGTTGGGTTTTTAATATCTCCAAGGCTGGTTCATTAGAGGGCTAGGGTTTCATGTACCACTTTGGTGACAAGTCCTATCTTGAGTAGAGCTCAGTGCTCACATACTCACAGAAAGGCTGAGGTGGGAAGGGACCTCAGGAGATCGTCTAGTCCAAGCCCATGGTCACCTAGCAGGGTCACCTCCAGCAGGTTTCCCAGGACTCTGTCCAGTTGGGTTTTTAATATCTCCAAGGCTGGTTCATTAGAGGGCTAGGGTTTCATGTACCACTTTGGTGACAAGTCCTATCTTGAGTTGCTTGGTGAACCCCTACATGCAGGCCAAGGGTTGACAGACCCCTGAGGCAGGAGGCCACCGATGCTGCGGCTGTGCCCTCGCTCCAGCTGCAGGAAACGTAGGAAACATGGACTGATGTGGGAAGAATAAGGGTGGAGAGAGGTGAGATATGGGATCCCAGCTGCTGAAGTGAGGGAGAGAGGCCAGGGTATGCTAGGGATCCCAGAGGAGCAGGGAGGACAGTAGGACTCTGGACTGAGTTGGTGTTGTTAATAGGAGTGGCACACATGGGGTTGACGTACTAGCATAGAGGGATAAGATTATATTAAAGAAAAGGTGGGTTTGGAAGTGTGTCTTCTTTAGCTCTGTGTACAGCCCATCCAAGGCATATTTGGAGAAAAGCCACTTTCTCTCCTCCCCTTGGTCTTTCTCTGAAGCCTGCGCAGGCCAGAACGACAGGTCCCAACTTAGGACTCTTTTTGTCTTGCCTCACTTTTCCTCCCTGGGATCCATTTTTTTTCTGAGCTGTGTGCCCTTAGATGTTTCAGCTGCAACAATTGTTATCACGCCCGTATCAGGCAGGAAGCCTGACGGTCCATCAGCCTTTCAACCGCCGGCTGTTTGATCAGGTGCACAGAGGTAGAGGGAAGAATTCAAATAACTCTCTGTCTATACAATAGCTATTGTTTCCTCTATCTCCCAACTCCAGAGCTAGAAAAGAAAGATGTTGTTTCCCATCTATGCTTCTAAAAGCCAGGGGTTTCAAACAGCCTTTTGATCCGACTTTCACGGACTGTCAAGGCAAGCGGTTCCTGGCTTGCGTACAAAGGGCGCTCGCTCTCCCTCTCCTCATCAAGCCATTAAGCTTCAGGGCTTAATTCACTGCTGTTCTTCGTTTCAAGTTGGGAAACTACTGCTGCCAGGTGGGTTTCTAATGCTACTGTGCCATTTTTGCAAAGTTTCATTTCTGCTTTCCAAACCAACGCGTAAATCCCCAGAGAGCTGTCCCTCCAGTATTAATTTCTTCATCAATGAATCGCGCCAAGAAAACCATCTCTCGATCATTTCAACGTGACACAAAAAAAAACCCCAGAGCATCGGTCACGAGAGCAACAGACAATGAGAAAGAGTGGACAGATAAACACTGTGGCCTTGATGATTTAAAAGCTGCATGAATGTGAGAAGTCTGCATTTGATTACTCTAAAGAAATCCATTCCTCTCATCTCCACTCTCCTTTGCTCGGCCTATGGCTGGGGAGAAAATTCATCCCTGCTGTAAGCCGACTGAAGTCATCCTGATCTTGCTGGGTTTAATGCTTACTGCTGTGCTTTTTGTATTTATATGAAGATATAGCTTAAAGAAAGAAAAGAGAGATTAAAATTAGGCAAAGTTACAATAACAAGTGAGATACCAAGCAAAGATTAAAGCAAGAAACAAAAAGTTACAGCTCAGCATGGGATCAAACACGCAGAAAAACAGCATTTTGTCTTTAACTCTCCTCTTCACTCTTTTTCTCTACATTGTCTTGTTAGACTGCCACCAGCGCGCCACCTCACATAGCCCTGATGTATTTTAAATCTTAAAAACTGAAAATGGTGTAAGGATGAAACTCTGCTTTTAAATAAGGTGGGTACATTTCACATAGGATACACGGATTCCAACGAACCTTAATGTGTTTGTGTAAAATGCAGAAGGAGTTTCTCAAGGAAAAAGCAGCTCCTTCTCTTTGCTGCGAGAAGCTCGCTCCGTGCCAGGGAACGCTGTGAGACTCCTCACTGGAGCTGATGTGGAAGGAACTCTCACTTTCTGCTCCCACTCTTTGTGAACCAAATGTGATGCTGATCGAGTTTGTGAAGTCTTTGCACATGTCTCTCTTTCTGTATATGTGTATGTGCATTTGAAGGTACGTACATCTATATCCGCCTGTATATAGGTAACACCTCGAAATTAATAAAACTACAATCCTATTTAATCTTCCAAATTTAGGGGCAGAGAAAGTAATTTTCAGAATTGCAGCTTCACATTGACACATCTAAATCTTGTTTGTGTCTTCTTTTTGTCTGGACCTGAATCCCTATGCCTTAGTAACCAAGGTATTTATTTTATACGGTAACACTGCTTTGGGGTGAAGCCTGAGATCAAAGTGAATTTTTCTCTCATCCTCCTGATCCTTTCTATTTAGGGAAGAATAAAATGAAAAGGTTAACCAGCAATGGAAAATCTTACACGCTGGGCAATGGAAAATTGGAATGTTTCATGCACTCAGTCTGTTAATGAGTAGCAATAAATAATATCTTTTGTCTTCCTACCTAGTTATTTTGGATAAGCCAGCATTGCCGTATGCTCTTCCAGCAGCAAAGCAGGGTCACTACTGTTGTGTCCAGCCCACCCTGGCCAGCAGCAGGGGCAGGCTGTATGTGCACCTGGGGACATCTGCTGTATGGACTGCAGAGTGACACAGAGACACCCACGTACACCTGGGTGTTGGAAGCACCCAGCTGCGCTAACTCTGTGTACTGAAGTTGCAAACCTCATGTAATCAGAAAGATCAATTAGCAACACTGGGCTGAGGGCTTGGGTACCGCTGCGATGGCTCGTCAAGGTGTTTGTGCACGAGCACTCTGGGAAAGGTGTAAATCCAGGAGTCTGCAGCTGGAGACCTGTTACCGACACACCAAACACTTGTGTTTGCTCCCTGGGGTAAAATCCCCGCTGCCCGGTTACAGCTGTGTTTGTCAGCTCAGCTGAGGGCAGCTGCCCAGATAAATGCATCAAAGCAGAACAAAGACAAAGCTCCAAATAACAGAAGTTGGTGACAACACCCAGATAGTGAAAGCAGCTGTGTGCCCAGCCTGCTGGAGACAAAGATACGGGCGTATAAACATGGCACTTGTCTTTGAACACCAAGTGGCTATCTAGTCATCTAAGGTACCTGCTTAGGAGGATTCTGCCCTGCTGAGACATTCTAAAGAAGATGGTGGTGGATGGTAGCTAGGGTTTCACCCACGTGTACTCAAGAAGGATCCAAACACAGCGCAAGACAATCCTCGTAAAAGAGCAGGTTACAAAGAGCACTGCAATAGTCCTTATGTCACAAAACGTGGCTAAAAACTCTACAGAGAGAGCAGCTCCCCTTCTTTCTTAGGCACGTTGTTGAACCTCCAGGCAGGTTCAATAGTTTAATACAAATAGTCCTAACATTTCAATTATATTTAATATTTATTAACATTGCTATTTCACAGAATCACTGAGTGTTTCAGTTTCTGAGGGACCTCTGGAGGGCATCTGGTCCAACTTGCCTCTCAGGCAGGGTGACCTACAGATGGCTGGCCAGGAGCATATCCAGGTGGTTTTTGAGTATCTCCTAGGAAGAAGACTCCCCAGCCTCTCTGGGCAATCTGTGCCATGCTCAGTCACCTTCACAGTGAAAAAGTGTTTCCTTATGTTCTGATGGCACCTCCTGTGTTTCATTTTAATACCAATAACCCCCACAGAAGATACAAAAGACTAATTTTATAGATGGGGATAATGTCACACAAAAAGAAAAAAGTAATTGCTAGTCTGGAGCTATCCATCAGCCCCTGGTCAAGAACAAGTGTGGTCTCCTAATTCCTGAGCCTTGCTCTCACATGGCTTCCTTTTCCTTCAGAATGTGTGGGTTTTTTTCCTTTACCTGTCATTTCATCCACCCTCATGAGGGAGCAGAAGCAGGCTATGGTTGCTACTGGTGAGGTAATAATGAGAACTGTCAGACTGGCCAATGTCCATCCAGCACAGGACTCTCCTCTATGGTGGACAGCAGCAGACGCACAAGAGCACAACCAAGGCCATGTGCAGGCTGAAATTTCTCCTGACATGTTCTCTTGACCTCCAGAAAACAGCCATTTAGGAACTTCCTGAGGTGACAGCTTCATCCAAATCCCTGTGTACCAATGGATGCATTTTCCATGAACTCATCTAAACACTTCTTGAATCTACTTGTACTTTTGGCCTCCACAAAATCTTTCACAATGCTGTTACATACTCAAGAACAAGTCTTGTTTGTTTTTAAACTTGCTGCCTGATCATTTTGTTGAGTGCTCTCTACTTCTTGCATTCCATGAAACAGTGACTAATCATTCTCTTTTTAGCATCTCCTCAATAATCATCACTTCCTAGGCCTGAAGTGCATCCAGAGGCAGCATCTCTCTTCATGTTGCAGAACCTAGCCTATTTAGTCATTCCTCACAGTGGTGTTTTCTGTATCTCTCCTGGTTCTCCTACATCTATTCTGCAGCGTGGTGAGTGGAACTAAGCAGAGCATTCAGTAACCCAGGAACAATGCCAATTAGGAGAGTGACATAATACTGTGTTCAGTTTTGTTCACAGCTCCTCTCTTCGTAACATCTGACATGGTTGGCCTTGGCAAGAAGAAAAGGCATGAAGGAGAAGTCAGAATGCATGGTCAGCTGAGAGTCACAGACTTGTTCAGGTTGGAAGGAACCCCAGGAGGCCTCTAGCTCAACATCCTCCTCAAAGCTGGGTCAGCTATGGGGTCAGACCAGGTTGCTCGGGCAGATCTTGGAAATCTCCAAGGATGAAGACTGCACAACCTCTCTGGCCAATCTGCATCACTGCTGGGCTGGCCTTGTGGGGAAAAGCTTTCTCCTCATACTCAGCATGAACTCTCTTGTTTCAACTTACGACATTGTCCTTCATCCTCCCACCATGCAACACTGTGAAGAGCCTAGCTCCATCTCCTTGACACCCTCCCTGTAGGCACTGGGGGCTGCTGTTATGTCCTTCTGAAGCCATCTCCTCTGCAGACTGAACAAGCCCAGTTCAGCCTCTCCTCATAAGACATGTGCTCCATCCCTGACCAGCTTGGTAGCCAGTTTATCCATGTGTTGCAAGGGGAAGACTGGGAGCAAAACTGGACATTCTAATCTAGATAAGGTCTAATGAGTGCAAAGTAAAGGGTAATAACCATTACCCCAGACCAACTGACCATGCTCCTATTGTTACAAGCCCAGATGTTGTTTGCCATCCCTGCTGACAGGGCTCAGCCCAGCAGGACCCCCAAAGCCTCTTCAGCAGAGCTGCCTTGCAGGCAGTCAGGCCCTGGCCTGAATCGTTGACAGGGTTTTTTCATAGAATCATAGAATGCTTGAGGTTCAAAGGGACCTCTGGAGGTCATCTGGTCCAATCCTTCTGCTCAAGCAGGGTCACCTAAAGTGGGTTGCCCAGGCCCATGTCCACATGGCTTTTGAGTATCTTCAATGATGGAGATCCCTCAAGCTCTCTGGGCAACCTGTGCCGGTGATCGCCCACCCTCACAGTGAAAAACTGTTTCCTGCCATTCAGCTAAAACCTTCTGCATTTCAGTTCATGCCCATTGCCTCTGGTCCTGTCACTGGACACCACTGGCTCCATCTTCTTTATACCCTCTCTTCAAGTATTTGTACACATTGATAAGACCCCCCTAAGATGCCTCTTCTCCAGAGGGACTGAATAGTCCCAGTTCTCTCAGCTTCTTCTCATAGCAGAGATGCTCCAGTTCCTTAATTATCTTTGTGGCCCTTCATTGGACTTGCTCCAGTATGCCCATAACTCTCTTGTAACAGGGAGCCCAGAACTGGACACAGCACTCCTGTGTGGCCCTACCAGTGCAGAGTAGAGGGGAAGGATCCCCTCCCTTCACCTGCTGGCACCACTATTCCAAATGCATGTCAACTGATGAGAAAAAATCTGATCAGCAAACCTGATGAGAATGCCCTCCCTCTCCGACCTCCTCAATTGATGAAGGTGTTAAACAGGACAGGTCCCAGGACAGACCCCTGCATACCCAACTTGTTACTGACCTCCAGGAAGAGTACAAACCATCAGTCACTACCTGCTGAGCCCAACCATCCCACCAGTTTATTTCTGAACGGAAGAATGCTTAAAATTCGCATCTAAAGGTTTAGGAGAACCTTATAAGCAGAGATTGGCCAACCTGCTTCAGAGACTGATCAAGACTGGCTCATGAACATTTGGTGTTTTCATTATGCTAGTTTTGATCATTAGCACCAGTGGAGGAATTGGCTGGAGGAATTTTCACCTTTGGCTTCCCTTATAGTCAGTGGAGAGATATAGCAAGAGCCTTCTCAAAGAATAACCCTTTCTATCCTCTCTAATACAGATTTTAAAGACAGATGGGGTAAATCACTGAGGCTAATTGTCTCCAGTAATGAAGGAGCTTAAGTGACTAGTTCAGTATTAAACACATCAAGTCCGTGAGATGAGCTGTACGCTCGCCATCTTTTCTTTTTTTTAATTTCCTATCTGTAAAATGAGGGTGCTAATGCTTCCTTGTTCCTCACATCTATTTGCACCTACTAAGTTAGGCTGAAAGGTTTTTTTTCTGGTGTCTAGAGTAACAACAACTGACATCTTTTTGAGCCTTTGTTATTGGCTCCATGCAACCACTATTCATGATAAGGGGATGGAAGATGGAGCTTCTAGAGCAAATAAATTTTGAGCATCTGCACGCAACCTAAAAATCTCACATAGAAGAGGCATGAAGGGAAAAATAAGGCAGAGAATTTCCACAATTTCTCATTCTCTCAACCTTTTGAACTGCTGCCAACATCAAATCTAAACTGGCATACTTCTTATTTTGCTGTTTTTAACAGGAGATAATTATAGCTCATTGTTCCACAGCTTACTGTGTAAAATGCTGAGCAGTACTTCTGTCTATTCTTCTTAACTCTGAGGAACTTTAACTACTTTTGATTCTTGTATCCCAGATAACCACTATTTAGCAGTTAAAAATTCATTAAAAATGAGGTCAAACACAGATGAAAATGCCAACAAAAACATGTTTGAAAAGATAGATGAATAACATGGCAGGGCCAATAGAAACAGGTTTTCTCACACTATATTTTTAAACATATCTAATGCACATTTTATAAACTTTAAGTATATTTGATGAAATGAACTTTCTACAAAGTAATTTTCCTAGGGATGGGGAATTTAAAAATGTAAATGATACTCTAAAGCAGCACCCAATGAGAGCACTTTCTGCAAATATCCATGTGTATTTCTTTCATGACCTAGAGTTCAAATTTCTCTACTGTTTTGCACACTATGGAAATAAGTTTAAACTATAATGCGCTATTAAAATTAAGATGGAAAAAGCATGTTTGAGTTGCACTGCTGCACTTTTCCACAATTAGGAAAGCAACAGTTCCCTTGGGTTTTCCTTCTTTGGCTGTGAAGGAAAACGGCTGGTTAGTATTTCCAAAACATTTCTGTGCTATTCCACGAGATCAATTAGCTCAACAAAAGAAGGTTCCATCTCCCATTCTTTTAATCCAAACTCCAATTGCAAAACACATCATTAGAAAACATCCCTTTAGGGCTTCCTCTATTTTTCTTTTTTTCATTTGAAGTGTTCCACATGGAAAGGATGCTCAGATCATCCTGTCTCTCAGCTTGAACTTTGCTAAGAAGAAGGCCCTCAGCTTTTTTGCTTCTTTGTGGATGGGCAGGGAAAAGCCAGTGCTCTTCTTGCCAGCAGAAAAAGAGTGGATGAACAGGGCACCAGAATCTTAGCTGAGGAGAGAGATTCATCACTGACAGGTAGCAGAAAGGTGAAGTCATTTCTTACTAGAAAATATCTAAAACAGTGAAGGACACTTTGAAGCACAAGTTATAACCAGAATTCCTGGCCAGGCCACAGCAATAAAATCTATTTTCCTACAGTTAAAACTAACTCTAAAATACTAAACAATTGTTAGTAAGCTTTGCGTTTTGTAGGATTGGTTGAAGAAGCCCCAGAAGCTGGCAGAGTCAGGGCTGGCAAACAGGCAGCAAGGAGGGATGGTAACCTGGAGAGGGTAACAGAAACGTGCCTCTGTGTCAACAGTCACACTTCACAGGCCAGATGTTTGTGGAAATACACGTTCGCTACAGCCTGAAATAATTGTTCAGAGCACAAAGTGGGGCAGTTCTAGTAGAGATAGGGGCTCAGCAGCCAGCACCTCTGCTGGGGCACTGGCTGGCAGGAAGAGGATACAGATAACCAGCAATATGACTATCTGTTAGGAAGGGAACCATTTTTTTATTTCCCAGAGACAGCAAATATCCCCACGAAAACTGTTGTTCACCCATTCCTAACCGTTTACGGCATTGTTTGCAATGTGTTCCAATGAGAACCTGATGGTCACTCAGAGATACAAAATGAGCCTCTTTGTTTGTTACGCTACGGGCTGATAAAAAAGAGAAAAACATAAAGTTCTTGTTAAAGAGTAAAAGAAAACCAGAATGTTTTCATTAACCCATCAGCAGCCTGACATCATACCAAGGACCACTGACTGAATTCCTATTTGTTTTATAGGAACATGTTTTGGTGAGAAAAATATCTGGACTTAGATTGATTGGTCCTTGTTTATGTTAAGAACATTTTCTGTAATAGGAATGGCTAGGCACGGAGAACCAAGATGATGCAAATCTTTAAGGAGATGGAAAATCACCCATATGGTAATTATTTCTTACGGAGATGTTCAAAAGCGTGCAACTTCCATGAAAAGTGCCAGGAGTTGACTACATAAGTTCCCTTTACTTTCAAAGCTTTTTCTGTTCTATTGTCATGGAAATTGAAATTGTTTCTACACTTTCTTCTTAACTGCTGCAGAACTTGAGGAATAATGATCAAACCCCAAACTGTTGTGCTCACATGAACCGAAACAGAAAAAATAAAAAATCCGGTGAATGAGAAATGTCAAACGGAAGAGAAACAAATTCATAAGATATAAAAAATGAGGCTAGAAATTATATCTGGCTATGCAGTCACCTTGATAAGTTCAACAAAGAGCCTTTCCAGATTGGTTTTGAGCCAACCCACTTCTTTTCTCTTATTAAATAACTTCAGTGATTTGTAGTTCTGTTTGTATGCTATTTCCTCCTATTTTAATCTTCACAGGATCACCGAAATGTTAGCTCAGGCATACTTTCTCTCTGAAGCACAAGAGGCTTAGTCAACCTGTTCTGCATAAACATCTGAAAATACATAGATCAATTGACTGACCAAAGGCAGGCCAGTATCTAACTTGCCCATTCCTTCCTGTCCTGAGATAGTAATGATTAGAGACATGAGATGTATTATTATGTTTCCCCTATGCTTGAACAGTCGTCATAAAAATGCAGTTCTGCTAAGTCAGTAGACTAAGAACCAAGGATTCTGTGACTCCTGTGCTTTGCCATCACTACGGGGTTTTAAAGCATGAAAGCTGATCAGGTAAGCAGTCAAATCCCACCAGATTTTCTCAGTCCCATTTCTGAAGGACAGTCAGGTAGATGTGTAATGTGGGACTGAAATAAAAGGGATGGCTCCAAACTTGGTACAGTGAGACAGTCCTGTTTCCTTTTTAGGGCCCGAAATACACAGAAATAGGATAGGTAGCTCTTCCATCTTCCATATGGCACCTTCCATCCAAGAGAATTTCAGGGATAGGTGAATGCTTTCACATACTGCTGAGAGTCCAAAGGTCCCCAGGTGCTGGGGCCATGATCTGAGACAGCTGTAAGGACTAACACACATAGCTGGAGCTGCAGGAAGCGGCAGCAGAAGCAAGATGCTCTTAACCAGATCAGAGCTAGCTAAGTACCTAAGATCTACCTTGATTTAAAACAAGGCCTGTGACATCTTAAACAATCACAGTTTGTTGGGATGATGGCCAAGCCAGTGTTTCCAGTGCCACTTGGAAATCCAATGCACTTTGTGTACCAGTTAAAGAACATTCTTTGGGCTCCGGTGTCCAAACTGTGCAGTCTTTACAGACTCCCACCTCTACCTGGTTGGGCAAACTGCACCAGGAGTACATCTAATTTGAATCCACCATTCAAAACACGTTTTAATCCTCCTTGTGTCTGGTGTCCCTGACACAAACTTGATCACTCACAGGTGAATCAGACCAAGCAAAGGACTGACCTCCATCTGACAGTTTTAAAAGCTCTTGTTCAAGGAAGAATACATGTCAACATTGGTTTGAGCTTCTCTGGAGTAGCTAAAAGGAGATCTTCTGTCTTCCTATGGTGTCTATTCCAAAGTTGAGGTAAAAAACTGCAGACCACGAACACAGCTGAAATAGGCACATCTGTATCTCTGCCTGAACACTACACCGAGCCCCTATTATCACCCACTGTTATAACTAAGATGGCTGAATTACAAGGTCACGTATTTTGCTGAAGGCCACATCATGAGTCATTTGATTAAAACTCTGCCCTTCCTGGCTCTCAGTCCTTTGCTCTACTCATTAGTACATACAATGTAATGAAATGTTGGAATATCCCCAGAAGGGAGTCTTGCTTAGACCACTTCCTCTGTAGTTCACTACCACAGACCTCAATTCTTGGCTTGGGCAGCTTTCCAGCTGAACTACATGATGCAAAATAACATTTTAAGTTAAATTTCAAGTGGGATAATGAGCAGTTACAGAACTTCGACATTGTTCTAAGTCTAAAAAAAAAACAGCAAGAGGAATTTTAGAGAGTATTCAAGAGAGTAAACAGAATAGAGGCTAAAAACAAATACAGAGCGGACACTATCAGTCCTTCGTATTATCCTTCTTGACAAGCGTTCTTTGGTGTTTTGAGTAACTTATGACCTCCCTTGCCTTTTTTTTAATTTTTAGCAAAAATGCTTTTCCCACCTCTCTATCCCAGGATAACTGAAAACGGAAAATCTGGTAAAATTAACCAGCTGCGCTGACTGATGAGAAATCACTGATAGCGTTAGATACTTCATTAAAGTTGCATTAAACTCTTCTATTTAATAACACAGTTTGAAGAAGGGTTCATTCTATAAACTCATAGGGTGTTGGAATGAAAGATGTGATAGTTCCCATGTAACCTCATAAATTCTCTTGCTAGTCAGTCTCAAGTCTATGAGCTCTAATAAAATTCTCATGAGAACACAGTATCCGTCCATAAAAACTCCTGAACCCCCCATGGGAATCAGCTGGTTTAGAAGGGTTCAGAGGTTCAAGCCTGTGGTTTATTTATTAAAATTTTCTCAGTAAATATATCATGGTATAATAGATAACAACCACACTGTTCTGTGCTAGTAACATCCGTCTTCCATAAAACACATGAAGAGTAACCTTCAAAAATAGGAAGGAAGAAGAACCTTAAGTTACATTTAAATGTGAGTGCCCTGAATCTTTTCTAAAAGAGGCTGCAATTGTAAAGAGTGAGAATTTGCTTCCTTACTTTTCCCCCTCACAAAACCACTGTCATCAGAAGCAGCTAAAATGTCGCTCTATGCAAAGCAATAAAAAGGGAATTCAGATCACCTGAGCTTTTAAGAGACTGGGCTGAGGTCAGACACTTACAGTCCCAAAAGACAATGGTGACTTAGAGATAACAGAGCTGTAGCATTAGAAGCGCGACTCTGCCCAGCAACACCATGTCCATGCTGGAAATACAAGCATTTTGTATAGTCTGGGGTTGAAGGCTTTGAACCAATTTTACCCCCTTCTTCTATAAAGCCTCTGAATCAACCCTAAAACAGAGAAGTGCAAACTCCTCTGCCATATCCTCCACCCTCCTCCTGTACTTCTGTACTAAGAGAAAATGGCAGAGGAGGATGTTCCATGGAAAGGGAGGAATACCCTTGCACATTCCCTGCCTTTCCTCCCTGGGACACAAATCATAGTCTTCATACTCGGCTGCTCTGTGCTCAGGACTGCATCCCATCCTCATCTCCCACTCCCTAACACTGAGGCACTTTTTGCCTAAAAAGAGCACAAGCCTGGGTAGCAAAAGAGCCATTAGCCTCATCTCTCTGTAGCCTGTGTGCAGGCAGATCCTGCAGATCCATCAGAAAAATGGACTTGGTTCTGATCTCTGCCAAGCATCCACTGAAATGTAGATTTCAAACAACTCCAAGCAACTTCACAGACTTCCCTCACTTACCATAACACCACCTTGGATATGTTCAGAAAATTTGCTTAGCTTGGATAATCAAGCTCTGGCTTTGTATTTCAAAGCAGTGTACTTCAAATCCTGCTGGGACTGCCTTTTTATTAAAAATTCTCTGTATCTTTCCTTTCTCTCCACATGAGCTCAGCACATGTGCAGTATTTAAATGTCTGGATTACAAAGTTAATTAATAAAAACATTCAAGCAACCTTGTCTTTTCTTTTCCTGAAAGAAACCAAACTTACTCTGTGCATGTTCATGGATGTGGCAGAGCTGGTCTCCTCCACACTGACACACCTAATAAATGTTTAAATGGAAATATGTGTGTAAAATTCAACTGTTCAACATGTGAAGTTACCATTAAAATCCTTCTTAATTTCTTACTATTATTTACTGGTAGCCCGCTCTAGCTGTGCAGGTACAGAAAGTGGGCAGGCACAGTACCTGTATACATCTATACATTTTTCTCTAGAACAGAGCTGGCATTTGCATTTGCCAAGTGATTTACACCATACGGGTAACAGAAAGCAAGAGAATATAGCATTCACTGACTTCTGCAAAGTAGAAACTAGATCTGAATTCCATTTTAGCCCCCTCAAAATCCTAAGGCTTTAGGTAAAGCTTCTGCTTGCATTTTAGTTCCAGCAATAACAGCAACCTGTAATTTACACAACACACCTCCTGAAAAAATCTCAAACTTACAAAGATTTACAGGGGTCATTTCAGTCGACAGTGAACTGCAGAGGTGGGGGGGAAATAACTTGGTGACATAGAGAGACAGGCCACAGAAGTGAAAGACAAAAGACCAAGAACACTGTGTTCCCTTGAAAAATGTAGAGGATAATAGGTAGACACACTATAAATTATAACACTGGATTATCCTTCAGCTTGTAAAAAAATGTCAGGGGATCTTAAATGCCTACAGATGGTCAGTGCCTCCATTTTCAACTACCTCTGACAGATGGCCCTTCCCTATGGCCTGGTGTTGATATGCCAAGAGCAGAGATTAGAGGTTGACGCAGAGGCAAGAGCGGTGCCACGCTTCGCAGCTGTATTTACAGTCAGACCCAGAGCTTCCCTCACATGCCCATCTGCAATTCAAAACTGCTGCCTGAGACATACTGAAACAATAGCATCACATAGCTCTATCCCCCTGCCCTGATTTACCACCATAAATCACCCTGTATTGAAAGAAAAGGCTATTCAACAGTTACGTTAAGACCCCAGAACTCATCCGTATCCTTTCTAGAAGCTGACAGCCCTGCCTACACTTAGTGCATTAAATTATCAGTGCAACCCTCTTCCATTCCCCAAAGTTGAGGATTCTGTTATAGATCAAATCATCAGTTAAACTATTGGCCAGTAAACACAAAACCCGAGCCAACTGCTGACAAACCGAAACCGTAACTGGCATTTATACTAAATTAATCATGTAACACGTGGCATTTGTTAGCACTTTACCACATTGTACACAGTCTGGTTATTTCCTGACTCCGGTTCCAGTTTCAATCATGGCTCTTCATTTTATGTAAAACATCTAAAAAAATAAAATGATCCAAATGTCTTTATCACCTCAGAAAATGTAAACTGTGGGAGTGTGAAATGTAAATTCTTCACCATCCATAAAGCACCAGGCCCAGATGGCCCCTCTGCACAGTTTTTCCAATGATCCAATTTGCTGCTTCCGTCTCATTTATGATCCTCTCATTGAGAATCATAATAGGTGTTCAAAAGACATTTAGTAAAGCAACTGTTAATTTTATTTTTGGATTTTGGAGCCTGAAGAGAGTCTGGAAATAGGTTTGCTTGCCCACTTATCATTACCTTCAACCGCGTGGGATGCATCCAGAACATCACAGCTCTGGTTTGAGCAGCACCAGCCACATGGCTCCAGAAGGCTTTTTGCCCGTGCCCCTTCCTCTGCCTGCCCCTGTGGCCCACATGCCTCCCAAGGATGGCTCTTCCTCACCATGGACCCGGCGGGGATGGCATAGATAATGTCACCTGTGAAGACAAAGACGTGTCCCAAGAGTGTAGATCAAATACACCCAACTACCTGGTAAGCATTTGCCCGAACTAGTCAAGTTACAGGAGATGACCATCAGCCAGGTTAAATAGTTACTGGGCAATCCCAAAGAGACTTGACACAAAGCAGGAGTCAGACTGAAAAGAAGTATAAAAACACTAACAGAAGGGAAAGACCTGGGAAGAGAAACAGCTTTCTCAAGGTCATGTAGTTCAGCCAGCGACTTGTAGGGAGCTGCCAGGGTCTGCATTACATTGGAAGACCCACATCTCCTGCAGGAGGCATGTGTTAAGCAGGGAGACCTGCAATCTTGGAGAAGGGGGGGGTTTCTGTGACCCATACTGCCCGGGAGTGAGAGGGTACACACAACTCTGTCCGTGTGTGTGTCCATGAGTTGCTGTGTGTGTGTTTGTGCACGCTCAGAAGGCTTTGGGATTAGTCAGAGAAAGCTGTTTAGACATTTCCAGTATGGTTCACCTATGGCATTACTGATCTTGTACACATAGTTCAGTGATTGCTGGTTAATTACATACTGTTGATAAAGCAATAAACTGCTTTGTTCCATATTTATTTTAAACTATATGAACTCAGCAGTTTTTCCCCTGCAACTTCTAACAAGTTGCTGAAGCAACCAGATCTCTGTAGCACAAGGATTTTATGTTTTCTTCCAGAGCATTGACACTGAATAAATTCATGTAAAGAATAAATTCATGTTTAGTGAATCACATGTAAATACAGGTGAGCTAGGTCCCTTAAATGCACGGAATATTTGTCTCAAAATTATTATTCTGAAGTAAGACATTACACATATGGTTACCTCATACCTATTTCCCAGAAGTTCAGATGCAGATGTCACATGGTTAGAAGTTGCAATTAAACATGGTGCTATGCTTCAATTTGGGGACCAGCACTCCCTGTTTGCATGATATTTTCCCTTTGAGTTGTCTGTGAAAAGAACAAACTGGGTTGGATTTGGATCTCAATTACCACAATCATAGAACCATAGAATGGTTAGAGTTGGAAAGGAATTTAAAGATCATTGAGTTCCAACCCCCTGCCCTGGGCAGGGACACCTCCCACCACACCAGGTTGCTCCAAGCCCCATCCAGCCTGGCCTTGAACCCCTCCAGGGATGGGGCAGCCACAGCTTCTCTGGGCAACTTGTTCCAGTGCCTCACCACCCTCACAGCAAAGAATTTCTTTCTAGTATCTAATCTAAATCTCCCCTCTTCCAATTTAAAACCATTACCCTTGGTCCTATTGCTACACTCCCTGACAAAGAGTCCCTCCCCAGCTCTCCTGTAGCCCCTTCAGATATTGGAAGGCTGCTAGAAGGTCTCCCCAGAGCCTTCTCTTCTCCAGGCTGAACAACCCCAGCTCTCTCAGCCTGTCCTCACAGCAGAGGTGCTCCATCCAACAGAAGGGTCTCAGCTAAGCCCCACTAAAGACTCAAAATCATAATTGTACAAGTGTTCTTTGACATGTTGCCGAGTTTCACTAATCCTACAGGGTTTAGGGTTTGTTTAGGTTTTTTGGTAACTTCAACTCAGAATTTCTTTTTTCCGTAAGACAGACAAATCTTTTCAATTTTCCCCATTTAACGGGCCTGGCCAATTCTCCCTCCTTCCATCGCTGCAATAACATAGCGTAGTATTCCCAAAAGCACGTTGGGCTGTGCGTGCCTGGCTGTGCTACTCAGGGCTCATTCCCCATCTCCCCGCTCTCCTGCCTTTTCCCAGACTGCCCCCATCCCAACGAAGGTGGTTGGGTCCAAAGCCTGGAGTTGGCGATGGCATCTCAGCCCAGCACACCCAGGCAATCCCTCGGGGGGGCTCTAACGCCTACCGATCCGTGAACTTTGGAGCAACTTGGTAAAGGAAACGAAAAAAAAACACCAACAAAAACAAACAAACAAAAAAGAATCTATTTCTGGGCTGAGATTGGAGCTGGCTATCCCAGCCAAAGATAATTGCGTTGCACAAAATTGCAAACCTCACATGAGGGTTTCTAGTGGAAAAACACTGACAGGCCATTGTCTGCGGCGTTGTATTCGCAACGCTGTAATTATCGCTTTACCATAACGAGGGCAACTCTGCGGTCAGAAAGATGGCAAGAACATGATATTTTTCCACGGAATACTTCTTCCTTTATAGACGTTTGGCTCGAAATCCGGAGTTTAAGTTGCAGTGCTGCTGGCATTCTTTTTCTCACATTTTCATTTTTTGGGGGCTGGTCTATGTAAGTGCTTTAACTTGGCTTCTCCTTTTAGGTGTCCAAATAAAAATTACTTCATTTTTTCCAAGCTTGATTAATTGCACAGAAAAATAGATGCATAAACGCTTTCTATCATTTGGTGTTTATAATCCTGCCTTTGCAGCCACAGTGGTACTCCTTCGGGTATTATCAGCCACAAAAAAATGAAAATAGCTTCTTTTCTCTTTTTTTCAAATGAGGTCACTGCCGTTATTAGGCGAGATCCCTGAGGTCTCACTGAGCTGTGCTCTTCCTGGCTGACTTGGCAGAAGACATATCCTAACCCACGCTGCCTGATGACAACCACCATGAGATACCAGTCTTAACGCCCACCAGGGGCTCCTTTACTACACGGTCGTGGAAGGTTTCTGGCTTGTCTGCACTGGAGGAGCAGCAAAAAAACCCTCAGCAGAGACCAAAGATCTGGCTCCATAATCAACCAAGCATGAAATATAGTACCATCTAATATACCCTCGTGTATCCAAGTGTGGGATGAACCTTGGAAGAGGAAGGAAAACAACATCTGAACTGCTAAAAACATTACTTCTGATAGGTCTAGAAGATGGGTTGGTAATCATTCCTGAGTAGTGGGTGGTCCTCCTTACTGAACATCCCAACTCTAACGAGCTCTGAAGAGGAAACAAGGTCAGAATCTCACTGGGAAAGTGCTGGAACTAGAACATTGCTTTGAGCGCCCCAGTCTGTTCACGACTTGTTCTCAGTAGTACTTGTGTAAGCAATACTCCTGATGTAAATGTGATTATCCAAAGGCAGAAGGAATACTCAGAAATAAGAATTGGGATTCATGCCTAGTAATCTGTCTAATCTGGCACTCTCTCCCGTTCAGCTGCACCATACGTTTTCCAGCAGAAGACTCTCAAATCATATATCCAAAATGCACTGCTACCCTGGGGGAAAATTCTCTGATAGCTTACGAAATCTTTCCTGGGACACAACTATTCATCAAGCTTTGTGCAGACGGAGCAGAAGGATCCCAGAGGGAAAGTGGAACATCAGGACAGCTACAGTTTAGCCTAAGGGACCCTTTCTAAGTGCGAGTACTACGTGGATTGTTTCACGGGTGTAAGAGAACCCTGAGAGACCACCTTCAAAACATAAAATACAAACTCCAACCAACATCACATTCGTCCTCACATAGTTGTGGACACAAAACCAGGGCCCTGAAAAGAACATGAGGGACGCCTTGGTGGGTCAGAACAACACCTAGTTATCCCCATGCGGTGGGTTGACCCTGCCTGGATGCCAGGTGCCCACCAAAGCCACTCTGTCGGTCCCCTCTTCAGATGGACAGGGGAGAGAAAATATAATGAAAGGCTCGTGGGTCGAGATAAGGACAGGGAGAGATCATTCAGCAATTACCATCACAAGCAAAACAGATTCAACTTGGGGAAAATTACTTTAATTTATGACCAATCAAATCAGAGTAGGATAATGAGATATAAACCAAAATCTTAAAACACCTTCCCCCAACTCATCCTTTCTTCATGGCCTCAACTTCATTCCCAATTTCCCTGCCTCCCCCTGCGTGGCACAGGGGGACGAGGAATGGGTGTTGGTCAGTTCATCACATCTTGTCTCTGTTGCTCCTTCCTCCTCAGGAGGAAAACTCCTCGCTCTCTTCCTCTGCTCCAGTGTGAGGTCCCTCCCATGAGAGAGAGTTCTCCATGAACTTCTCCAACGTGAGTCCTTCCCAGAGGCTGCAGTTCTTCATTAACTGTTCCAGTGTGGGTCCCTTCCATGGGGTGCAGTCCTTCCAGAACAGACTGCTCCAGGGTGGGTACCGCAGAGGGTCACAAATCCTGCCAGCAAACCTGCTTCAGCATGGGATCCTCTCTCCACAGGTCCTGCCAGGGGCCAGCTCCAAGGTGCATTCTCCACAGCGTCACAGATGCCTTCAGCATCCACCTGCTCCAGTGTGGGGTCCTCCAGGAGCTGCAGGTGGATATCTGCTCCACCGTTAACCTCCTTGGGCTGCAGGGGAATCTGCAAGGTCTTCACCACAGGCTGCAGAGGAATCTCCGCTCTGGTGCGTGGAGCACCTTCTCCCTCTCCTTCTTCACTGATCTTGGCATCTGCACAGTTGTTTCTCTCACAAATTCTCACTCCTCTCTCCGGCTACAATTGCACAGTGGGGTTTCTTTCCCTCTTCTTAAGTGTTGTTTCTCTCACAAATTCTCACTCCTCTCTTCGGCCACAATTGCACAGGGTTTTTCTTTTTCCCTCTTCTTAAGTATGCAATCACAAAGGCCTGACCACTGTTGCTGATTGCCTTGGCCTTGGCCAACAGCAGGTCTCTCTTGGAGCTGGCTGCCATTGGCTCTATTGGACACAGGGAAAGCTTCTAGCAGCTTCTCACAGAAGCCAACCCTGTAGCCTCCATGCTACCACGCGAACCCAATCCACCCCAGCATCCTTTCTCCAATAACAAGAGATGCAATTTAAAGAGAACTCGCAAGCCAGGATACCTTATGCATTGCCCCTGCTCTCCCCCAGCATCCACAACCACTGTATTAGGAATGTCACAGAGCACATCCCTTCTCATCCCTTTGAGCAACTCCTGATGAACATGTGGTCCATTTAATTGCTTAACCTGCTTTCCAGTCTGCTGACCTATCTGCTTCCAAAACCTCTGCTGGCAGCAAATTCCACAAGTCCACTGTATCTGTTACAAAAAAGAAGTATTTCCCTTTACCTTTTCTAAACCAATCTCCTACTGGTTTCCATGAGCGCCCCCCAGTTCTAGCACTGCAGAGAACAGATTCAGAGAACAACAATCTGCATTCACTCTACCCACTGCCTTGATTTTGCAAATCCTGATCATATCCACTCTCTCCAAATTGAAGCTCATGCTGTGGATAGCCTCACTACCCTCTTTTTTTCCTCCTGAGAGTTCCATGAACTTCTCCAACGTGAGTCCTTCCCAGAGGCTGCAGTTCTTCATTAACTGTTCCAGTGTGGGTCCCTTCCATGGGGTGCAGTCCTTCCAGAACAGACTGCTCCAGGGTGGGTACCGCAGAGGGTCACAAATCCTGCCAGCAAACCTGCTTCAGCATGGGATCCTCTCTCCACAGGTCCTGCCAGGGGCCAGCTCCAAGGTGCATTCTCCACAGCGTCACAGATGCCTTCAGCATCCACCTGCTCCAGTGTGGGGTCCTCCAGGAGCTGCAGGTGGATATCTGCTCCACCGTTAACCTCCTTGGGCTGCAGGGGAATCTGCAAGGTCTTCACCACAGGCTGCAGAGGAATCTCCGCTCTGGTGCGTGGAGCACCTTCTCCCTCTCCTTCTTCACTGATCTTGGCATCTGCACAGTTGTTTCTCTCACAAATTCTCACTCCTCTCTCCGGCTACAATTGCACAGTGGGGTTTCTTTCCCTCTTCTTAAGTGTGTTATCACAAAGGCCTGACCACTGTTGCTGATTGCCTTGGCCTTGGCCAACAGCAGGTCTCTCTTGGAGCTGGCTGCCATTGGCTCTATTGGACACAGGGAAAGCTTCTAGCAGCTTCTCACAGAAGCCAACCCTGTAGCCTCCATGCTACCACGCGAACCCAATCCACCCCAGCATCCTTTCTCCAATAACAAGAGATGCAATTTAAAGAGAACTCGCAAGCCAGGATACCTTATGCATTGCCCCTGCTCTCCCCCAGCATCCACAACCACTGTATTAGGAATGTCACAGAGCACATCCCTTCTCATCCCTTTGAGCAACTCCTGATGAACATGTGGTCCACTTAATTGCTTAACCTGCTTTCCAGTCTGCTGACCTATCTGCTTCCAAAACCTCTGCTGGCAGCAAATTCCACAAGTCCACTGTATCTGTTACAAAAAAGAAGTATTTCCCTTTACCTTTTCTAAACCAATCTCCTACTGGTTTCCATGAGCGCCCCCCAGTTCTAGCACTGCAGAGAACAGATTCAGAGAACAACAATCTGCATTCACTCTACCCACTGCCTTGATTTTGCAAATCCTGATCATATCCACTCTCTCCAAATTGAAGCTCATGCTGTGGATAGCCTCACTACCCTCTCTTTGCCTCCTGAGAGCATGGCGTGTGGGTTTGAACAGGACTGTCCCTCAGCTTTTCACTCCTCCCTTCAATACATGAGCAAGGACCCCAGGAACCACCAGCTCTCCAAGACTGCAGTTTCTGAGCAGAAATGTCAGCAGTGAGCTAAGCACTTTTGCAGTTTTCTGATAATTTATTATCATCATGGCTCGGCACAGAGTTCACTGAATGCTGCAGGTGGTTCCAGGAAGGGATCAGGAACGGGGAAGCCAGCAATTGAAACAACTGGTTAATGCAAAATCAGAGTTTGAGCCACCCTCTCTGTACCCCACAAAAGCTAGGATCTCACAGACCTCTTCCTTCCGGGAGGGAGGTTGTATCTTACTTTCCTTTCTTTTTGGGTGTGAGAATGATCCAAAGGATGTTTATTTGGATACTCCTATCCATCAGCTTGTCCATGCTGGACCTGGCCAAAGGTCCAGCCAGCTCATGCTCCTGTGTCAGTCAGCAGCCATGGGTAGAAGAGAAACAGCGAGCACAGTGGGTGTGAACTGATGTCTAGGTAAGACTAAGCACAGGGAATGCATCTATGAACTTTCATCCTAAAGCTTTCCCTGCTTCAAACTGTTTTTCAGCCCAGGAAGCTACCATGAGGCATACAGAGGTCTTAGATATGCCTCGGT
This sequence comes from Calidris pugnax, assembly GCF_001431845.1. Lineage (NCBI taxonomy): Eukaryota > Metazoa > Chordata > Aves > Charadriiformes > Scolopacidae > Calidris > Calidris pugnax. The sequence goes on along the minus strand of NW_015090902.1, from coordinate 1,122,448 downwards.
GTACCTGGTAGAATTTGGAGAGGGCAAGGGATCCTGTGTCTCTGTCCTTCAGTGAGCTGTTGCCTGAAAAACTCTTGTCTCTCAGTGTGTGCAGCAGAAAACAGACCCCTCTGTACCAAGCACATCGTGGTGAGAAGCATCAGAAGTCTGATGTCTATCATAGGACCACAAGCATTAGGGAAAGGGTCTAAAAATACACACACACATACACACACACAAAATCCCTTCTTCCCTTCCAAGAAACTTTCATCTTCCTAAGTTGTTTTCAATCAGCTGAAAACATAACACAATGACAAAGCAACCCACTTCAAATGTCTCTGAAATCCCTCGGGGTTTCACTCTGACTTCCTGAACTGCTTTAAAATTCACATACTTATTAAGAAAGATGGGAAATTTGGGATGTATCGGAAGCAAAGCACAGCTAGTCATCCTAATCTGGATTTATTTAGCCCAAAGACTCCTCAGATACTGAAGAGAAAACCCTCCATTTCTTCAGGAGGTAGAGTCTATCAGCTTTTGAGAACTCAGCTAGGAAAACCAAATCCCTACACTGATCAGAACCCAAGGCAGTTTAATCACTTGCTCTTAACGCTAGCTACGGCCCTTTGATCATGCCTGGTGGGCAGAAGCAGTTTTACACATGCTCTCCCGTATCACAATCACATTCTGCTGAAAAAAATCACATTTTTTTCCTGTTACTAGGTAGTAGTAACTGTTCCTGTTAGGCAGCTAGAACCTAACTTCGCTGGAGACCTCACAGTAAAATTGTGGACATTGTCAGCTCATGGTAAAATTGGATATTGTTAGCTGAAGGCTGACAATCCCCCTACTGCGGGGACGTACCTTAGTTCAGTGTTTGCTAACTTCCAGAAATACCAGTTTGTTGGACACAGCACCTGGGAATATTCCTAAGATACAACTGAACAACCAGAATTCTGAGCTGGATTTCACAGAATTTACCAAGAATTTCACTCAGTGCCATACCATAATGCTTCCTCACAGGCAAAGTTCCCTAGAAAGTCAGGAAATACACAGCTTCAGGTTATCTCACTCCTCCTTGCTGACCCCTGCAGAGGCTCTCCCCAGCCTTCCACCTGGTCACGCAGTCCCAGCTCTTCCCTTGTGAGACCCTCCTGACTGAACTAACCAAAACAAATGACTGGCTAAACCAACTCAGCAAAAAATTACTTATTTTCCTACCCAGTTATGCTGTTCCTGGGCTAGTGAGTTGACTCAGACACTGAGGACTGAGAAAGAAGGTGCAAAACCCATTAATTACTGCACAAAAAAAGGGACTGGAAAGCAGAATTGGAAATGAAGAGGTCCTTTTGGCAGTAGTGAGCTGTTAAATTTGAGCACCATCTCCCATGAAATCACTGCGCAAGAACTCATCTCTTTTTCTTTTGCAGGCTTTAGTCCATGTTCATATACATTTAGCTCACAGAAAAGGCCTTAGTTTGTGCGGCTGTTTATTAACGTATATGTTGTGCCAGATTACTTCATGGTTTTTATAAAAAGCAGGATCTCTGCTTTTCACCATTTGATTGAATTGCCAGGGATGATCCTACTAAATTGATGCATTGATGACTAATTGATGATCGTAGTAAATTTTCCAGGAACTGACACTTCAGGACTGAGGGGTAATGACCCATAAATTCAGCTCAATGAGGCTCCAGATCATTCTCCTCAGCCTTCCAAAACAACCTTCTATTATTTTTAACACCACTTTCCTTCTCACTACTTATACATATTTGAAAGCTTACAGAATTTCTTTCTAACAGTCACCTTTCTGCAGCAGAACATAACTGACTTCTTTGTTTAAGTAGAGATTATTAAACCTGAAGCCTCTGAATCTGCATTTTTAACACTACATACTACTCCTCTTCCCTTTCCATAGTCCCTCCTGATGAAGAGACTTTTGCACAAAAATGTTCCAGAATTACAGCTGTCTCAGGGTGCTTTGCTGCTCCTTTTCACCCCACTCAGGACCTTTTCTTCTGTCTCTGGTATTTCAGCAGGACTGTTCCATTCTCCAGACCCCTTCTGGTATCACATTATGTTCTGGGATAACAGTTACCATTAAATCTTACAGCTATGAGTAGCCTTTAGTGTTAATACAGGGAAGACCAACAAAAACCACCCACAGCTTACAGCAGTAGACAGGTCTTTTACCTGATTCATCCAATTCATTCAGTTACTGAAGAGAAAACTGGTTCTCTTTTACCTCAAACCAGGACATTCTGCCAACACCTTCTCTAACAACAGGTAGCCTGAGCAAAAATTTTCAAGGAGAGAGAGAGGGGCTGCATTGCATTTCAGCCCAAGTGCCTTAAAGGGTTCTTGTTTTACACAGAACACTAAAGCAAGGCACAAACTCAGTCCTTCTCCAGAGAGAGTGCATACTCTCAGACGTGAGTGCAGGTGGGCCTAAAAATGGTCACACGTGGTCAACACGGGTGGAACTTTCTGGGGACTGGGCTGTAGGGTTTTAAGAAGCTCAGTATTTTTAACCCTTCTTCTCTTCAGGTCACATTTTCATGAAGATGGAAAAATACATCCCTGAAACTAAAGCAATTGACTTGCCAAATTTGAAAGCTGTTTTTCCAAACCAGAGGGATGCTAGAGGCTGTAAATGGAACTTTCCAAAAACAAAGCAAACAAATCATAATACAAAACAAAACAATGAAAACAAGCTAAAATAAAACAGCTGGAAGCAGATACCCAACAGGGGAAATTTCAGCCCAAATTGGCAGTTATGAACAACTGCAAACTAGAATAGACAGCGCTTAGCAACACTAACACTGGCTTTAGCTGCTAGCTCTGATATACCCTGCTGCTAGGACTGAGGGGTTTGATTTATCATGCTGCCAACAAACTAATTTCATTAAATGTCCTCCCATTAAAAACCTCCCACAGGAGACTACCTGTACTGTAAAATACAGCAACCATTTCACATCAGATAATAGTTTAAGTAACACCTTAGGGAGAACAATACCCAATACTTTTTGTAATTGAAAATGGAAGGGAACATAACAAGCAGCCTATAATTATGCAAATTCAAATTTAACCCAAACTTCAGGGTTGTCCAGTCTACTTTAGTGAGGAGTATCATTGAATCAGTAACCACAACTGGTCATTATCCTAGAGGTGCCAAAAGAGACTGTATTTGTTCTGCTTTGGAGCTCTCTCAAATAGAATTGCATGGTTTTGCTCCATTTAATCCACTGTTTATTTTACTGTGCTTTTAAAGAGCCACAAGTCTCAGAATATTTCATCAAGAAATCCAAGATTTCTGGATCTCAGCTTATGACTCTGCTTTTGGTTTGCATTTTGGAGCCGTCCTGCCCTCAAGTGTCCTATGTTTGTTTTCCAACATTGCTGTACCTTCAGTCTTCCTTCCCACTGGTGAGATAAGGAGAGCGGTTCTGTTTTCCACCGAGCAGATGGACTGGGACAGCTCACAGGGAGTGGGTTTGTGTCACAGCAGTTAACGCTAACAGAAAAAACAAATGGAACATTAGGAGTGGAAACTAAATACTTTAACCCTAATGAGAATAGTGATTCACTTTCCAGCAAGCTCTATGGAGCGGAAAACTCCCACACCTTTAAGCAAAGAAATCTAAAGGAAACACAAGATTTTGGCAGGGATTTTCAAGTGACCCCTGAAGAAGGCAGGTGTCCAAGTCCCACCACACGACATTGTGCGTCTCTCTCTTTTTGTGGCCATGTTTACGCTCAGCCTGTTCGTGGGAACAATGGAAGCGTGGGCAATGTCAGGGGCAGGCACCCCTCGGTTACTGCTGAAGGACACGTTCCGTGCTCGTCAAGAACAGCTCACTTGACAGAAAGCTATAGAAAGCACAGGAAGGGCATGGACCCGTTGGAACCTGTCCAGAGGAGGACCACAAAGAGGGATGGAGCACCTCCCCTATGAAGACAGGCTGAGATTGCTGGGGTTGTTCAGCCTGGAGAAGAGAAGGCTCCGGGGAGACCTTACAGTGGCCTTCCAGTACCTAAAGGGAACCTACAGGAAACATGGGGAGGGACTCTTTATCAGGGAGTGTAGCAATAGAATCATAGAATCATAGAATCATCTAGGTTGGAAGAGACCCTTGGGATCATCGAGTCCAACCATCTACCCTACTCTACAAAGTCCTCCCCTACACCATGTCCCTTAGCACTGCATCTAAACGTCCCTTAAACACAGCCAGGGATGGTGACTCCACCACCTCCCTGGGCAGCCTGTTCCAATGCCCTATCACTCTTTCGGTGAAAAATTCCTTCCTAATGTTCAGTCTAAACCTACCCTTTTGGAGCTTGAAGCCATTCCCTCTCGTTCTGTCACTAATTATCTGTGAGAAGAGACCAGCCCCAACCTCTCTACAGTGTCCTTTCAACTAGTTGTAGAGAGTGATGAGGTCTCCCCTCAGCCTCCTCTTCCACATAATAAACAGTCCCAACTCCCTCAGCCACTCCTCAGGGAGTTGAGACTGTTTAGTATGAGGATGAGGGGTAATAGCTTCAAAGTGAAAAAGAGTAGATTTAGATTAGATATTAGGTAGAAATTCTTTCCTGTGAGGGTGGTGAGGCACTGGAAGAGGTTGCCCAGAGAAACTGTGGCTGCCCCATCCCTGGAGGGGTTCAAGGCCAGGCTGGATGGGGCTTGGAGCAACCTGGTCTGGTGGGAGGTGTCCCTGCCCAGGGCAGGGGAGTTGGAGCTGGATGATCTTTAAGGTCCCTTCCAACTCTAACCATTCTATGATTCCTTAATTAAATACTATGGAGGGCGACAAAATACAAATAAAAATACCTTGTGGTGGATTAGCTCACGCAAACAGGGCTAGCAGATGAGAAGTCACCGCTTCAAAATAACCACATCCATCAGTTTCATAAATCAGCTACGTGTGTGGTACCCGAGTCTTGGGGTCCCAGCGTTTGGTGTGGGTGTCTGCCTGCCCCGCGCCACGCAGGCAGCCCTCCGAGGGGCGAAGATGGAGGCGAGGAGAGGCAGGGCCCCGTGTGAGGGGCAGGCAGCAGAGGGGAGCCCAGCATGGCGGCAGCACCCAGAGACACCGGGGGAGCACTGCCAGCAGCCCCTGGCCACAGCCCATGCCCAGGTCCCCACGGGGTGTGTGCCCTTTGGGGACATGGAGCTCCACAGACATGGCTCTAATGTTGGTTCTTCCATCCCCAACATGGCAGGGCACGGGGTTTTTAGGCTTAAAAGGCTTAAAATAAGCCACGGATCCCTCAGCTACGTATGGAGCCCAGGCACCTGAGGGCAGGGGGAGCTGCCAAAGCGGGAGCTGGGCCCCGACACCCAGGGTGCAAAGCCCCCCCGTCGCCCCGGGCTTGTCTCCCCGACACCCGCCTCAGCCCAAGGCCGCCAAACGCCGCTCCCCCTCCCGGCAAGGGGGCTCCGCCAGC
>NW_015090902.1:1107907-1116905 GCF_001431845.1 Calidris pugnax | reverse complement strand
GGAAGCCCTGAGCTGAGGGAGAGCGGGCGGCCGCGTACCGCCCCCCCCCCGCCTCGACCCCCCTGCCCAGGGCCTCCAAGGCCGGGCGGATGAAAGGCCGGGCTTTGGGGGGGCTGTGGCCCCCGCCTCTGCAGGCCTCGGCTTTGGGGGCTCCCTCAAAACAGCTGCCTTCCTGACGGGGTTACAGTTTGGGGGTGGCTATGAGTTGCTCACTTTCATATTAAAGGCCTGACATGAAATGATGGAGTGTGTGCTCTTTCCTGCCACCCCCTTAACTCTGTGAGTGGGGATGCAGCCACTCAGGTAAAAGGAAATGTGTGTTTAATTAAGCGTACCCTTAATTTGGGAGAAGGAGGGGACAGGTGTACCCCAGCCAGGGACAGGCCATAGCGCTGCTGGGCTGTGCCAGGGGCTGCCTTTACTGATCCCTGCCTGGGAAAAACGCATGCTACGTACATCCCAAAAATACCAATTTCCCTTAAATATGGTACTCCTACATGCTGAGGGCTAAGGAAGGGCAGCTGTTAGTGAAAAGATGATAAAATAGCCAATAGACACACCTCCACCTTCTGAATGTTTTGACACAGTAGAGAAACAGAACTCAGGAGAGTGTAGAGTTATTTAGAACGCTTTAAGTACGGATTTATTGATTTTTTTAACCAGTAGGAAGGGGCTTGTTTGTCTTCAGTTGCAATGTGTTGGTTTTTTCTCTCCAGAGTTGGGACCATGGCTATTGACTGGGTGGGTTTTGCATATGCTGCACTGCTGGCTGTTGGAGGTGTCATAGCGTACACTCGGAAAGGTAAGTATTGGGACAGCAACGTTTGGAAATGCAGCATTTGTTTCTTCTTTGCTGCACTTTATAAAAATAAAAATTGATGCAAGACATGAAAACTCTGCTGTAATGAACACGACTGCATCTTAAATCCACCCCGCGCTGCTATAAATGAGCTGGGCCTCATGAGATTTACTCGGGTCAACTTAAGCATTTAAGTGGTTGCTTTTTTCTGTTAATTTACTGTTTAATTTGTTTTCAGGGCAAAAGGGGGCTGTCACGTTATTTTTGACCTTCGGTGTATTTTAGGCCTGCTCATTTCCTTTAATCATTCCTGCGATGAGCGCAGTAGATGATAACTGATTAAAGTTTATTTTCCACAAAGGCATCCTGGCTTGATTTTGAGATTTCCAGACGCACACTGGAAAGAAAGCCTTTTACTTGTGTATTCTGTTCCGATGTTTTGCATTATCTGTTAGCTATTAACTCTAAGATAAGCAGGTTTCGGGTTATCGCGTACTATAAAGCGTGTTTTTCCCTATTTCAGTCATTTTTGCAGTCCTTGCCAGCTGGCAGTGCCCTGCCCGAGCCCAGCGCAGCGTCCCGGCAGAGGTCGCAGTGGTCCCGGGGACGGGCAGCCGGGATCCCCAGCCCGGTCCCCCTGGGCTCTCCCGCAAAGGGCACATCCCAGCCGCGCATCCCTCTGCTTCCCCGTGCCCTTATCCACCCCCATTCTTGGGATTCGGGGTCACTGTTTCCCTGCACAGCATGCACACGCTTTGCTCTTAGACATATGGCTTTATGCCTGACTCCCTGAAAAAGCTGTATTTTTTTTTTGCACTCAGTCGCACTCACTATCCCATTCGCTTGTTTTCTTCACTCTTATTTTTTTTTAATCGGTAATGCTTTCTGTTTCTTGCAAATTCCTGATTAAAAATATGGAATATATCAGGACTGTGAGCTAAATGACATCTGGGGATCTGGTTTCTTCATTTATAAAAGCTTTGGGATCAGCTCAATCTGGATAATGCTTGCTGTGCTGATTCTGTGCTTTTATCGTATGGCACCGAGTCAAATGCCTGTTCAGAAATGTAGGTATATTCCTGAAACTCGGGGCTTTATGAACCAGTTCTGTAATAGCACTGAAAGAAGATGTTGAGTTACTTTTAAAACCGTATTTTCGTCTTCATTGCCATCTAATTGTTTTAACTCATTTTTTAATTCTTTACTAATTAAACGTGAAGTTGCTGATACCATTTCTTTGTCCAGGACTGATGTCAGGCTGAAAGGTTTATGATTACATGTGTTGTCCAATTTACCTTTTATATATTGACACATTTCTACCATTTTTGGAGACTCCCAAGTGCTGTAAGATACCATTAAAATCAACAGGTAGTCCAGAGAAATTACAAAAATGCTTCTAAAGGTATGTATGTTAGAGAAAATAACCAAATTTAGGTTTGTGCTTCAAAGATTATTTTTTCCCAATTGCAAGTATAACTAGACCCTCATCATCGCCCTCTAATTCAGTCAACTTTCCCCCTAATGCCAGGCAAGAGAATGACCCAGTTACAGAAATACCACCTCTATTCACACCGAGCGAGCTAGCTGCACTGTGGCAAAATCAGTTCTATTTTTAAATATATTTGGATAATGCTGTGCAGAGAGAAATACTGTGTAAAGATTGAGCTTAAAGACACTGTATTGAGAAGTAACGCTCGAATGGTTTCTTGCAGGTAGTAAAATCTCTTTAGCTGCTGGGCTCACCTTTGGATCTGTGGCTGGTTATGGAGCTTACTGCGTAACACGTGATCCAAGAAATGTGAAGATATCGTTGTGTAAGTGTTTTACTGCGGTAAACAACAAAATACCCCAACAACAAAACCTGGCAGTTTCCTCAATTGCATGTAAAAGTCTCTCTTCTGTTTACTTTCGAGCACGGCTTTGGTTTGAATGTTATTTCTTAAATAGAGTTAGGCACTTCAGCTTCACTTGCAAAATTAAACTCGGAGCTGTTTGTTTGGAAGGTAGGGAACTGTGTGGAAGGTAAGGCAGCTCCTTCACACCCAGCCAGCAGGTCCATGGCACCACCTGCCAGCGCCTCCTTTTATGAGCTGGTTTCATAATGCTGCAAATATTGTGAAATCCAGCCGAGAAACATGGGAGAGCACTGGAATAAACTCATTAGAGCTACAGATTAGAATGTAATTTGAGAAGTGAAGTAGGTGTGGGAGCCAGTCCTTGCTTGGATTAAGTTATCCCACTGTTAAAAAGAAACCCATCTTTTTTGGAATGAAGACACAGCCTTAAGTATATGTAAATACGTAATCATTCTGTGTGACATGCTTTTAAGTAGCATACGGTATTGTACTTCTATGGTTCAATTAAATCACTAATTTGGATGCAGAATTTGTGAAAGAGAAGGCTAATTAAAGCATAGTAAATGTTGCCCATTTCCAAACTGGCTCGTTTTGAAAGGACTGATACAAAGTTTCCACTGATTTCCTTGCTGATGTCAGATATACTCAAATATTATCAGTGCTGTGCGTTTCATGTAGCTGTAGGCATGTAAGGACTTTCTCTCCACTGGAGAAATAGGTATTACTAATTAAATAGAAATTACAGCAATACAGATGAGGTACAGCTCACTACACCTGCCTTAGAGAGTTCTTACTATGTAGAGTAAAAAGAACAAAGACACTTCAAAGCAGTCTTAGTTCTGAATGTTTCCAAAGTGGGGTTCTGATTGCTTAAAACCCTCAACAGCTGTTTTACCTTGGTTATTGAATGGGTGGCCTCTTCAACATCCACTTGTGTTGAATGAAACCAGTAAGGTGGTCTGAACTAACTGGTCATTTTTGCCTGAAGTGAGTTAGCAAATATTCATAGAAAGTAGTCTCTCTGGCAGTGCCAACCATTCAAGCTGCTTTTAATCTCTTCCAAGCAGATGTGTCTCAGTCTGGCATCTTCTGGCTTCTATACACGTAGATACCTCAAATGAATAAAGAACTGGGTAGGAAGACCTCAGAGTAAGGGAGAATTAGACACACTCAAAACCAGCTACAGATCCAGACCTTAAAAACCTTCGGTGCCTGCTGTATCTGCTACTTTCAGAATAATAAGGGCTTTTCATCATAAACAAGTATTGCTTTTGTAGAAAATCAGAATGTTTTCCTTTGTGTCTAACCTGCCAAAGTGCCACAAGCAACTAGAGCACAGATGAGAGAAGGAAATTCAGTGCGTGGAAGAAAGTGACCACTCTGAACTTAGAAACCAGTAGAGTAAATTGCAATGTAAAATGAAGCAAGTACCCAAATGTTTAAAACGTTAGGAAATTAAAAAAAAAAATGACAAAAACCATCCTCCATACTGAATATGATTTGGCTTGATTTACTGAATTTCTTTGACTGATTTAAGGTGAGACAGTGAATATGTAGCACTTTTGAAAACATCTTTAAAGTTTTGAATGTCTTAAAAACTCAGTGGCACATGTGAAGAGCCAGATGCTATTAACTGGAAAAAAGTACATTACAGAGTGAACGTGCTCAGTAGCTTATAATTAATTGTAAATGTACTCAGGGCTCTGGCAAGGCACATACTGTGGAACAGTCCACTCCTCAGACATTCCTGAGAGGATCAAGACTATGGGACCAGAAAATAAGAGCGATGGGTAATGAAGCATAAGAGGTTTTTTGCAGGGTGTCTTTAATGAGGGCACATGCGTAGCTGGTGGAGTTTCATAAGATGCTTGTAACTGTCGGAGCTGGTTTTATAATGCTGGAGTGAGCTTTCAAGTAATTCCTGACACCTGTGAGTACAGGATTGTGCACAGCAGTAGACAGCGGAGTCTGAAGAGGATTAGTCAGATGGTCTAACTGCTCCATAAAAAAGGAAAGAGATTTGTGTAACTGCCATTACTTTGGCTGCAAGAGTGGTAAAGCCCAGCTGGCTCTGAGAAGTCCTGCCTTTCTGATCTAATGTTTTATTAAATTGCAGTTCATAGCAAACGATAGCAATGACCTTTGATAACTCTCCATGTTCCTGAATGGTCCACTGGGAGAAGTCAGAACATAAATATATTGAATTGTCTTTTACAGTTTCAGCTTTTCTTTTGACCATTATAATGGGAATGAGGTTCAAGAGGTCCAAGAAATTAATGCCAGCCGGACTAGTAGCATGCCTGAGGTAAACATATATTTGAGGATCTTAATGTAAAGATTTCACTGATTTTCAAATAGTTGCCATTTGGCATCTGATTCAAGCCAGTATCAGTGGAACATGGGGTGAGGGTGGTGAGGCACTGGAACAGGTTGCCCAGAGAAGCTGTGGCTGCCCCATCCCTGGAGGGGTTCAAGGCCAGGCTGGATGGGGCTTGGAGCAACCTGGTCTGGTGGGAGGTGTCCCTGCCCAGGGCAGGGAGGTTGGAACTTGATGATCTTCAAGGTCCCTTCCAACCCAAACCATTCTGTGATTCTATAAGCTCAGCACCTTTGAACACTAGGACATTTTTGACCTGACCTAAGAACTTTGGTCAGTATTACTGCAAATTACGATGTGTCTAACCATTCTGAGTGCTTTATTGCTGCTGTTTATTTTGGCATATTGATAAACATAATTCTCTGTACTCGTGTTTTTGGAATTCAGTTTTGGACTAAGACAAAACTTTCTTTTCCAAGTGAGTCTGTAACTCAAAACATTTTTCAACTGTAGATCAGAATCGCCATCTTCTGAAGGAATAATAACTGTTGCTTCATTGTTACCAGATTTAATATAAGGCTGTCAACTCTTTTCTGACCTAAGAACTTTGGTCAGTATTACTGCAAATTACAATGTGTCTAACCATTCTGAGTGCTTTATTGCTGCTGTTTATTTTGGCATATTGATAAACATAATTCTCTGTACTCGTGTTTTTGGAATTCAGTTTTGGACTAAGACAAAACTTTCTTTTCCAAGTGAGTCTGTAACTCAAAACATTTTTCAACTGTAGATCAGAATCGCCATCTTCTGAAGGAATAATAACTGTTGCTTCATTGTTACCAGATTTAATGTAAGGCCGTCAACTCTTTTACTCCAGTGACATACAGGGAGGAAAAAAATCTGATGCAAATTGTCAAGATTACTCCAGTGACATACAGGGAGGAAAAAAAGCCGATGCAATTGTCAAGGTGCAAAATTTCAGAATCAGGACTTAAAGGAACAAGTTATTTTCCCTTGAGGCTCACTTTTCAGGCCTAGGTAGACTGTGTGTTTCAGCAGAGGCTGGGGCTGTAGATGCAGACATTGTGAGAGAGGCTGTAGTGTCAGGTAGTCACCGATGCGTTGGTTCGTAATGATGACTTGCACTGGTTTTGTTTCTTGTATTAACGTTTCTTGTTCTTTATTTTTTTGCAGCCTTTTGATGATTTTGAGGCTTGTTTTTATGCTGCTGTAGGAGAATTTAGCAACTTGAGAACTGAACAATGACTGCCACGCTCGCCGAACAAACAGGCGAGCTCTCCGTACTTGAAAGCCACGTTTGAACACAAGTCTTACATTGCATTTATCTGCCCTGCAGAGGAGCTCTACCTGGAATTTTGATTATTGACATTTGCTGATATTGTGCAAGCTTTTTTTTAAAAACTAAAACAAATGTTTTGTCGAGGATATATTTTGATCTACTTCCGTTTCAGCGGTTTGTTAAATCAAGGGATCTTTTTCTCCGAATTTGATCTCTTTCAGGGGTGCTGAGCGCCCCAGGAAATTTCAGTTAGTCTTGCACTGTGTCTCTGAGAGAAGAATATATATAAATATGTGTTTATGATAAAAAGGTATATTGTATTGAGTCATAATTTTGTAGTTTCTGAGATTAAATAATCAATTGAATTATCTTTTACAGTTTCTTTCTTATTGTCATTTACTAAGTAATAAAGGCAGAAGCCTGTACTGTGTTGCACTAGAAAACCCACCTTTCTTTCAGACACATATCTTGTTGCACTGGTTCTAAATGTAAAAACTTATCAGTGTTCAAATAAAACATAAAATGTTCAAAGCTTCTCAGTTTTTTTTATGCAGACTAGTGGGCTGTTTTCTCAGTGGAAGAGCCTGGTGCCCTGCTTTGTACCCAGCACCTGTTTAAAACACAGCCCGTGCTGTAAATCCCCGCTGCCATGAACCACAGCGGGGGAAGGTTCACCATCTTGCACAAATAGGTTCTAAACTCTCAGTCCCAATAGTCTTGAACACATTTGCTGGTGTGTTCTGATAGGGATTGTCTTGCTGAAGCCCTCCCCAGGAGCACAGTGTTCAGATGAACTCTTTGGGAATTTAAGTTGCTTTAGTTTGCGTAGAAAATAATTGAATTTTCTGGGTGTGAGAGCTTGGCTGAGACTATCGTCTGGTGCACAGGAACGTGCAGCCAAATCATTAGGAAACTGAGTATGTGGACAAAGAGAAATTTTGCTGCTTTTTGGTTTTTTTATCCCGAGCTGGTTTATGAAGGCTATCGTATAGCACATCTCAGCACCACACAAATCCGTCAGTGGGATACCAGGCTTAGTATTCTTGGCAGGGGCTTAAGTGGTGAGAAGGTGTGAGCAGCTCAGATGTCTAAGGCACAACTGACAATAAAAAAAAAAAAAACAAAACAAAAAAAGGAGGGGGAGAGGCACAAGAAAAAAACCCCCACCAACCCCAAACCCCATCGTCCAGCTCTGGAATCTTTTGCTAACAAATGTTGGTGTCAGTCACCTCCAGGTCTTACCAGGCTTACAGCGATGGAGCTGGTGTGTGACAGATCTCAGATTGGACACAAGTAGAGTTCCCAGCAAGTCCAACACATCCCTGTCCAAAGGGCTGTCCTGTGCCACAAGAGGTGTCCTCGCTCACAAAATGCAAAGGTGACATCCTGCGGCAGGCTCTGTGAGGGTTCAGCAATTGTGGCACTTGTCTGGAACAGAGGTGTAGCTCCATGGAAGTTGAGCACTACGGTGGCCGTGGCAAGCTGCTGCTTCCAGCTGCCCAGGGCATTTTAACCTAAAACTCTCAGGAGCTGATCTGGGCCGTGCTGAGGTGACCAGGGTGCTTCTGCTCTGTACCTCTGAGCTACATCACGTGGCTTTTCTTATGCACAAGTCAGAAAAGGGGTTAACTCCGGAGGGCAGCAGTTCTGTACCTACTGGGTGACTCTTTTCTCTGCCTCATCAGCTTGAGTCCTAGTGAAAAAAAAACAACTGCCTGCAAGGAAGAAGAGTTTATGGCGCTGTTCTCAAAGGCAACAGTGATGGTTCCTGTTAAATTAGGGTGAAGAATCTAGCCTCATCAGCTTGAGTCCTAGTGAAAAAAACCAGCTGCCTGCAAGGAAGAAGAGTTTATGGCACAGTGATGGTTCCCATTAAATTAGGGTAAAGAATCTGAGCTGCTGCTTCCAGCTGCCCAGGGCATTTTAACCTAAAACTCTCAGGAGCTGATCTGGGCCGTGCTGAGGTGACCAGGGTGCTTCTGCTCTGTACCTCTGAGCTACATCACGTGGCTTTTCTTATGCACAAGTCAGAAAAGGGGTTAACTCCGGAGGGCAGCAGTTCTGTACCTACTGGGTGACTCTTTTCTCTGCCTCATCAGCTTGAGTCCTAGTGAAAAAAACCAGCTGCCTGCAAGGAAGAAGAGTTTATGGCACAGTGATGGTTCCCATTAAATTAGGGTAAAGAATCTGAAATCGTAGCGAACGCTTTAAACACTGTTGAGAGAAAACTGACTCTTTTACTTGAAAAGGTAAGCAGCCAAGGCAGTTCTCTTTACAACTGCTTGGGAAGTGACTGGAGAAGGTAAAATCTTAGAATTCTAATACCAATCAAGCGGCATTTTCCTCACTGTGCCCAAGCAAAAGGAAGAGCAAGAGAATAGATGGTTTCAATAGCTGAAACCCACACCAGGCTAATTAAACACACGCGCTTTGATCTTTCAGCAAACAAAATCTCTTCTAAGAGATTCATATCATATGGGTTTATTTTGCTCATAAACTTACGAGGATCATGAGTTTTAATTTCCTTTTTTTTTAATTCATTTTTAAAACATGTATTTGTTTCTCTTCTAAACTGCAGCTCTGAAGTACAGAGAGAGCAGTGAAATGCACAGCAGGGGGACAGTGAACTTCCATCTCGAGACCACCTAGAAAGCAAAACCAGAATATTCTAGGCCTGATTTTCCACGACTTCTCCAGTTTTACAGAGTGGCTCTTTTCTCCTGCAG
>NW_015090902.1:1107089-1107897 GCF_001431845.1 Calidris pugnax | reverse complement strand
GGGTGTTTTCTATACTACTCCGAAAACTACAGCTGAAACATTTTATCCTCCCCGGCATGTACTGTAAATCAACAAACACAAAGTATGATCGTATTTTATTTCACGTAATTATTCCATGAAATACCGTTTTCTGGACTCAACACATCCAAATCAGCCTTTTAATCTAATTTAAAAGCATATTCTGTTTCAACAGTTACCGTGTGACTGGCTATACGATCCAAGCTATAGAATACATCTGTGTAGATTACACTCTGGTAAACTGGAAGGCACAGCTCCGGTGATACACTGCAGGTGTGTTATCTTCAGCAGCCTCAGGATTAGATATTGAATATTTTCCTCACAACAGCAACAAACTTCTCATCTGTTGGTGGCTTCCTCTGGCTGCCAGGCTGCAGGAATTTTTTGATTGTTGGAACGTTGCTTATTCTTCCTTTAAAAGCCTGTAAGAATCAGCAGTAAAGCCAGTGAGAGTCAAGAAATGACAATTCCAACCTTTATAGCTTAGAAATCAGGCGACTTGGATTTTTACTTCTCAGACAGAGACAGGTAATATCTCCTTATAGCCAGCTCAGCACTTGGCATTTTCTATTAAAAAAAAAAAGGAAGGAAGGGGCAAACCCATACCTATAACGTATTAGTCCTTCTGGAAAATCCAGGAGTGAATATTGTGATTGGCAGCACTGGTGCTATAAAGTTTACCATAGTTTCCCAAATGGGGATGGGAGAAATTAGTATTAGAGTTAAGATTCATCTGGAAAAAGGTGGAAGAAAAAAGAAAAAAAAAAAAAAAAAAAAAAAAAAAAAAAAA
>NW_015090902.1:1097284-1107079 GCF_001431845.1 Calidris pugnax | reverse complement strand
GGGGGGGGGGGGGGGGGGGGGGGGGGGGGGGAAGAGTCAAGGACAGGAATACCTCAATGCAAAGCACCATGGAAGACAAGACATAAAGAATTTAGCAGCTCTTGTATGTGATTTCTTCAAAATATAACTGTGCTAGCAAAACCAGAAGGACAGGAACTGCAGACACAACAGGCCCCTCCTGATGTTTGAAGACACGAAAGCAGCAGTCACAGGCCCAAACCTCAGTAAGTGAATTCCTGCCAGCTGGGAACAGCTGGGAAAGGCAGAGCTGGATGAAAGGAGAGCGCCCAGCAGCTCCAGGGGCAGAGCAGTGCCCCTGTGGCCAGCTTGCTGTAGTCAACAGAAGTAGACCAGAGAAAAGATTCAAGCTTCAAAAGATTTAAATGTCAATTAGCCTTTAAAACCAGGCAGTGAGGTTTGTGTGTTACATCCCACGCTGAGATCAGATGGTCACTAACCTCTAGCAGAGGGAATGCTGACAGGATATCAGCCTTACATTCTTCCGTCATTAAAATGGCTTCCAGCAGGTGGACGTCAGCCCAGCTTAATTTGTTGCCAACAAGATAATCGTGCCCATGGTCTTTTAAGGCCTACAAAATATGAATAAATAAAAAAAAAGTCATCTATAGGATGTAATAATTTTATCTAGATCACAGAATCACAGAATCTTCTAGGTTGGAAGGGACCTTAAAGATCATCTTGTCCAACCGTCAACCTAACTGACAAAACTAGTCCCCCACACAACAAACAAGGAGCATCATCACTAAACCATACCTCCCAGCACTACATCAACCTGTCTTTTGAACACCTCCAGGGATGGGGCCTCAACCACCTCCCTGGGCAGCCCATTCCAATGGCTGATAACCCTTTCAGTGAAAAAATTTTTCCTAATATCCAGCCTGAACCTCCCCTGGCGCAACTTGAGGCCATTTCCTCTTGTCCTGTCGCCTGTGACTTGGGAGAAGAGACCAACCCTCATCTCTCTACACCCTCCTTTCAGGTAGATATTTCATTAAGATATTTCATTACAGGCAGGCTGATGCCTTCATGTTGTTATTGCCCTCACTGCTCTAACAAGGTCCACCACAGCTTGTCCATCGAAGCCATGTGGAAAGTCCCAAACAGAGCATGGGAGCTCGCCCGCAGTGCCCAATATCACCTCGTGCCACCCTAAAAGTGAAGTCACTTTAAAGTGACCACTCAGAGCTAGGGATATTTTCTGCCAGTATTGCTTAACACGTGGACTTCAAACCCTGCCAAGCTGAATCAAGGGACAACTCAAACAGCTGGTACATGTCCTGGTTTAACCCCGGCCACCAATGAGGGCCTCGCAGCCTCTCGCTCACCCTCCTCTTCCTCCCAGAAGGGTGGGGAGAAGAGGGAGGAAAAAAAAAGGGGAAAGGAAAAAGAAAAATCAACTAGTGGGTTGAGATAAGGACAGTTCAATAGAACAATAATGGAAAAGGAACATAACAATAATAATACTGGTAAAATAATATACATGACACAAGTCGCGCTCACCGCCCAGTGAATTGGTGGCCTGGCCCATCCCGAGCAGAGATGGTGGATTCCCACCCCCATTTATGGACTGAGCACGACGGACAACTCAAACAGCTGGTACATGTCCTGGTTTAACCCCGGCCACCAATGAGGGCCTCGCAGCCTCTCGCTCACCCTCCTCTTCCTCCCAGAAGGGTGGGGAGAAGAGGGAGGAAAAAAAAAGGGGAAAGGAAAAAGAAAAATCAACTAGTGGGTTGAGATAAGGACAGTTCAATAGAACAATAATGGAAAAGGAATATAAGAATAATAATAATGGTAATATAATATACAAGACACAAGTCGTGCTCACCGCCTGGTGGCCTGGCCCATCCCGAGCAGAGATGGTGGATTCCCACCCCTATTTATGGACTGAGCACGACACCTGTGGCACAGAGTATTCCTCTGGCCATCCCACTGTCCCACCTGGGCTCCTTCTCAGCTGCTGTGGGAAACTGGCAAGAGTCCTTGAAAAGTATAAACATCCCTTAGCAACAACTCAAACAATGTGCATTATTGACATACCTTTCACAGCAATCACTAGAAAGAAAATTAACTCTTTTCTCGGCTGAAACCAGGGCAGTCCAGAAGGAAAATTATGAATCTTTCTAACAAAATTAACTAAGGTAAAAATCATGGAAAATTTCAGCTGTGTCTTTACCATAAGTGAAGAAGGATTATTTTAAAGACTTTTCTCCAGTGGTCACACACACTAAAGCATATCATAACAGTAGTTTACGCCAACTGGGCACAGGTCTGGAGAACACAGGTGTCTACATTCACTTTTTTATTTTTAAATAACTTAAATACTTACGTTACCGGGCTTCAAATCTTTGAAAGATTAATGTGTGCCATCAATCTCTGCCAGCACAGCCGTGCACTGCTATGGCAGTGGAGCTATGTGAATTCTGATTATGGGAGTACTGGTTTATATCATTTATATGCTTTTTTTTTTCCCTGCAGGGCAGCCCCTATGGGTTTTGCTTGTGCAATCTAAGGCTCTGATAAAGAGGCACATGAAATTACAACAAGTCCTGTATTTCTGAATGGATTTCAGCTGCTTGTGAACCAAGGATTCAAGCTAGAAACCTGGCTCATCCTTGAAAAAATGCAGTTTTGTACCCTTGGCACAGGCTTCTGAAGAGACTGCCACGCTCTGAAAAAGCGCTGTGAGCAAGTCTCTTTAGTACAACCATACAAGGTACAAAGGGTAAAGTTACGAAGAAATAGGGTAGTGAGATGAGGATCACAACTGGTTCAACTCGAACAGGAAGATGTTAACACACAAAAAAATACTAAAATATCAAAACAACAGAACAAACAGCAAGTTGGTGAAAAATGGCAACTCAGTAACATCCAGGCTGGATTCCAGGGAGAAACAAAGAACAACCCGTCCCCTCCTGACCAACTTTTGCCTGGCCAAGAAAGACTCTTCCTGTGCTCTCTGGGGGTGGGAAGCACACCAATGCTTTACCTCATGGCTCATTAGTGGCTAACTCTTTAGTGCACTCTGGCCAGTAAATAATTGCTTTATGCTTTTAAGCTAGGTACATCCTGTTTGTGTACACCTAAGGATGGCCAAATAGCCCAATTCAGAAAAAGGCAGTAATAGTCTGTAAGTATAATATATTTAAACAATGGGTTTGAGAACGATCTCAGAATCAGGTCCTTAATTATAAAGCACAATTATATTTAACTTTGAACAGCAAGGGTATATAGACTTTCAGGCAACAAGTTCAGAAGGCTGGCACAGGTATTTAAATGGTGCATTTATGCAAAATGCCAGGGGTTATCAGCCACTAAGCTAGGTTTAAAGGGTAGGATCTGCTCTTTGAGGAGTTTTAAAGACGACAGTAAAAATGCTCAGTACTGAAACCTGCCAAATATTATCTTGTGGCCCTCTTTTCATGTTGCTGAATACCAGCTCCATCATACAGTTGTAGAGTTGTACTGTCACTCGGCCTTCTGGAAAGTAGGTGTGTGGGGCCAGGGGATTGAGGGGGAACCTGCACCCCACTTTACTGTCTTTGTGCAGTGATTTATCACTTACCTTTTCATAAACAGGGAAGTACCTGGTTGTAGCTCGTTCAATGATTAAGGCAAGATTCTTTTCTTTTGTGTCAGCTGGTTGAAAAGGGAGATACATGATCATTCCCATCAGGTCTGTTGTTCCTTCCACGTACATATCAATCCTGAAACAAACATTTTTATTTAACATTTATCATTTGAACATACTTTTTTGGTTGTTTTCCTGAAATACAATGCTGTATTGTCCTAGTAAAATGCTTATTAGTCAGTATGACATAAGATACTAGTGTGTTATCTCGTTCTTCCATTTTGATTCAAGGTCAGTTTGTTTCAAAGCACAGTTCTTTCTGAACAGGCTCACAGCATCTGCAACAAAAAATGTGCAAGTAAGAGGCTGCAACTAACGTATTTAAAGTGGAGTTCACACTGTTTTCCATTGATAACCTATTCATCTACGCTGTGGGAGAAAAGACCACACATGCAAACCATGTTAGAGAAAAAAAAATATTAATTTTGAGGTCTAAGCATGAAAGCATCCCAGCAACCAAATGACTGTCAATTGCCAGTTGAGATGTGCCAGTCCATAATAATCACCACAATCTCTGGAGCTGCTCCTCTGTTATCACTGAATATACACTTTACAGTAAACAGTAGTCAGGCTAAGGACTTAATTGAATTTTTGCTTTTGCATTGACCTTTAATCATGACAATGGAAAGTATCCACAGATCACACAGTAAGGCAGTATTTGGAAAACATCGGTTTAACTTCAGTAGCATTAAGCCACTGAACCTGTCTTTTGTTTTTTAAATCAGCTATGAAAGCTAGGCACCTGTAGCCTTTTCCTACTGTTTTCCAGTTTAAAGAGAAAAATAAAAAACACACTTAGCCTTTGTTATTGTATTAAGGTGCTGCAGTTGCCCAGGAACTTATTGCACTTTTGGCCCTCGTGAAATCAAACGAGCCCGAAAGTGGCAATAGCCTTCTCACTATGTTGACAATTAACAATCATTGATCAGTCACATAGTTCATTCACCCAATCCCTGCATGTGAGGGAAGAAAACACTGGCAGCTGCATATGCACCTTTACATGCAGCTTTTTCACAGCCATATTCTTCTCATAAATATTAAAAATCAGGGAAGAGTATTAGCAAGGACAGTATGTGCAATATGTTACCGTACCAGGCTCTCTCCTTCAGGTCCTTCCCGTAGAGGTCGTACTTTGCTGCAATGTAGCTGAGGATGGCTCTGGTCTGCACCATCTTCATCCCGTCGATCTCCACCATGGGCACTTGCTGGAACAGCAGGACTCCATCTAGGGAAGAAAAAGCAGCAAACTACCAGCACTGCTGCGACACTACACTGCATCTGACCTGGTAACACATCAAGACATTTCCAATTCTGAGGGATGAAAGCATTTGCAAGCAAGCAGGTTTCTCAAATCTTCTCTTTACAGGCCACATGGTATTGGAGGTCTTACAAAAATCTCACCGGTTGTCCTTTTGTTACGTTGGCATTGATTTATGGTTAGGGTAGAGTTTACTGACTCACCATTGCGTAATTTTTCTAGGTCTTCCTTGGTTTCTATGAATTCTTCTTCAAACTGAAAAGTAACAAAAGAAAACAACAGTGTGTCGCTCCAAAGGAGAAGTGGAAAGGAGCCTGGAAGTTTGTCTCCACCTCTCTACACTATTCCACATACTTCTCATGATTGTGTTGATCCCAGCTCCTATTCTTCATCTCTGCTCCAGCAAATAACCCAGGACTGTAATGTCCCCAACCCTACAGTAATGGACAATGGTTTACACTTTGGAAAAAGCTTCTTCACTCTAAAGACCAGTCTACTTTCCTGCATGAACAATTAACAGACACCACATCATTCACTTAAAAGCAGCTGATGCCACGTGAAATATTGAGAAATTTTTAATAAGTTATGCCTCTGTTACACAGCATTTACCTACCTCTTCCCCCCTGCTGGCCTTTTTTTTTAATGAGAGGGACATTTGAATGAGGGCAAGATCTTTGTTTCCTCTGCACTCGTGCTCTGCAGCTTCTCTATCAGGAGCATTCACGAGTGAGCACCATTAAAAAAGCCTTTTATTTCCAATGGAGTATAAACACTTTCTGAGAAAATAGTTTCAAAGCACCGTATTCAAACAAAAACTGAATGTAGAAATTAAGATGCCTTAGGATGGTTTTCACCTGATGGGAATCTAGATCGCTCCCCCACTGCCTTCAGGGCAGCTCTGCTGATTTATCCTACTCAGGTCCTCACCCAAAGAATGAAAAGCACTTTGTTTGGTGATAGTGTTCTAAAGCTTTTTCATGCGGTACGCGTGGTTTTTCAGTGGAAAACCATCATGAGACACGGGGAAGCAATGAGCATTCAGAAAAAAAAGTCAGAGATACACAGTTTCAGCCTGTAGCAACAATTTAAGATGTCAGCTGAAAGCATGTTTCAAAAGCAACACTGAACGATTCTCTTTGTACCTTAAAATCCTGTTACTGCATAACTATTGCTCAAAGATGATGTTAAATACAACATGCCAGAGTGTATCACTGAGTCTAAACATTCTCCATCTCAATATGTGATGTTGTGCAAATCTCTAAGTGTAGATGTAATCGGGAAACCTTTCCAAAGAACACCTATTTTAATGACAGATTAATCTGATCACTTCATTAAAAAAGGTACAAACCTCAACCCCGGCTGCTGCTAACAGCCATCGGATGGACTCCATCTTCCCCCTTCCCTTGGTGTAGTGCAGCTTGGGTTTCCCTGCCATGATTTCAGAGTTCTTATTTCCTGATAAATTCAAGACGATGAACCTAGAG
The DNA here is from genome assembly GCF_001431845.1 of Calidris pugnax. NCBI lineage: Eukaryota > Metazoa > Chordata > Aves > Charadriiformes > Scolopacidae > Calidris > Calidris pugnax. Next base: position 1,100,685 of record NW_015090902.1, on the reverse strand, counting down.
GAGGCATTTTTTAAATTAGCATTTTAAATGTTCCACTGCAAACTACCAAATACAGATGGACGAAGGTGAAAGTAGAAAGGCAATCAAGGCCTAGGTACTTGGGCTTGATGCAACCAAGTTTCCTGTGGATTAGTGGAAAAAAAGAAAAAGTTCACACTACCAGAATACATAGTAATTGAAAAAAGAATCACACCAGAATGTAATAAGCATCTACTAGATCATATAAATATCTTTAAAAATATTAACATAGCTTTAAGAGCTCACGACAGCAACCAAAAGCAGAACTGCATGGTGTTCCTGAATAAAGACATTTTTAACCTTGTAATGATGCAATCTCTTTAGCAGGTGTTGGGTTTTGTGACAGCATCCATGTCATACCAGACTTGGAAATGTACTATGTTAAAGGAATTGCTTCACAGGAACGCCAATCCAGAGACACCGGCGTTATTGTCACCTCTCTCCTTATGACATCTCAGAGCCCCGTGTTCCTGTGCCTTCACAAATACGAGCTTAGGACAGCAATATATGTTCCAGTATACATTTTACCAGGCCTACTGACTTCTATGTTTAGTTAGTTCTGTTTTGACCATTAACTAAATCACAATATCTCCATTATAGAGAATGTGGGTCAACTTAAGACCTAGTCCAATTTGATGTAGAACACTTAAACTGTAGCAGGGATTTATATCCTGGAAACTTAACTTTAAAATCAAAACCAAGAAACCTGAGACCTTGACCTCTGTTGGGCAGATAAGGTCTGGTCAATGCCCCCAGCAGCAGGGAGCTGAGGTCAGTCCACCAAATGATGCTACTGAGATGAAACACTTCATCCTTTCATATTTCACTGACCAGTGCAGTCACATGCCATAGTATGAACTCAGCAGCTGATGTGAGCCAGGGCTGGAAACAAAGCTAACACTGTACTCTTGTCACTAACAGGTCCCAGAAAAATTAAGCAGATTTAATAAGAGGACGGAGTCACAGGCTAACACAGTGCTTCATCGTTAAGCCAAGGTTCTATCTATTTACAGGAAGGCTTACTTATTTTTGCTTAGATTTCACAGTATGGAATTGAGCCACAAAGAGGAAACTTTGGCCACAATCTCTAAGGTGTCAATGAAGAGGCCCGAACAGTACAACAGTGAGATGGGAAACTGCATTGCTGGTCTTCTCCACCTTCTCCACTGGATTCCTTTGTGTTGGGTGGTATCTTCAATAGGCCCTATAGCAAACAGCCGTTGCTCTACTAGGGGCCGGACTCACAGGAGAAACCTGGTGCCCTAGTCCAAAACACAGGTCTTCAAAACCACTGCTCAGCTTCCACCTAGCCCTGGCAATGCCTACATCCCCAGGCACCTCAGTCTCTTGCAACAAAGTTCTCCTGATACATAAATATGTGCTTTTTCATAAAGACTTCATTATGTCTTGACAGTTTAGAGTTGGCATCTAGCCTAGACCTGCTGGATTCTTAATACCTGCACAGCAATGGGGTGCATAAACGAGGCATCTTTACAGAAGTACCTTATCACAGCTACCTTATCAGGCCCCACACACAGAAGACAACAACTTGTGCTCCATTTCTAGTTCCTGTGGCTGTGTGAGTTACATTGTACCAAGTAAAAGAGCTCTCAACTTTCCATACTCCAAAAATGCTTCATTCCCTAGCACTCGGTAAGTAGATGATGGTCCCAAGTCCACTCCATCACAGAGGAGAACTGCACCTGGTCCCTCACAGACCACTCTAACCTCCAGCACGTGGGATCTAGGCTAAGAAACTCACTACAAGGACAGCCTAGCACAAGCAGAAAGAGCAAACTTTCCTGACCTCTCCCAGAAGCAGAGGTAGAGCTAAAAATCAGCCCAGCCGGACCCCTGTTTACCACTGTCAGCTCAGTGCTCCACTCCAAACAGCTGGGAAAGATGAAGAGCAGAGCAAGTGTCAGTGGTAAAAAGTCCAGGTATCAACATAACCTGTCCATGACAGTTCCTTGTGAGAACTGGCCAAGGCTGAGGCTTTTTGTGCAGGTAAGAAAAAGCTCACATTTTTCTGGAACTGCACCCCTTAAAGACAGACTTCAGGGTTTAGGCTGAAAACTTACATCAGGTTGCAAAGCACTTTGGTGACTCCGTTACTGCTCTGCAATGAATACCCCTTTGTAAAGCAGTGAGTCATGAAAGAGTAGCAAAGCTGGTAAATTATCTTTCTTGAGTAGCAATAACGGACCTGAAAATCACAAGCTTTCTTGATGTTCTAGTGTATCAGACTTTCCTTAGACCTCAGCCGGGCAGCTGTCAGCGTGACAGCTCCCACTGTGACCGTTGCACTAAAAAAATCACACTGTTTTGTCCAAAACAATTCAGGCACCGATTGCCAGTGAGAAACAGGTAAGTGCTCTTAACAGGAAGCTCATACTCTGCTGCAAAATCTTTGACTTTCCTCCTAATTGGATGTGGAGCCCAAAGCAGCTCTCCCTGCAATGCTCTGTTCCTTGAACCCCGCTCGCCCAGGACATCTCAAGCGGGGTGACCTTACGGCACCAGGCCCCGTGTGGTCTCCAGCCCAGCTGCCTCACCAGACCATCTTACGACTGTAACCGCTCACTGGCCTGTGGCTTCCACAGGGTCACAGAATCTTCATGGTTGGAAGAGACTTTTGATATCGTCAAGTCCAACAATAAAAAAACCACAAACAAATGAACAAAGAAACGAACCAACCAACCCAACAATCTCGGGCACTAGAGCATGCCCTGAAGTGCCACATCTACACATTTCTTAAATACCTCCAGGGATGGTGACTCCACCACCTCCCTGGGCAGGCTCTTCCAGTGCCTGACGACCTTCCCAGTAAAGTAGTTCTTCCCAATATCTAATCTCAACCTCCCCTGCCCCAGCTTCAGACCATTTCCTCTGCTCCTGTCATTATTCCCTTGGGAGAAGAGGCCAGCCCCCACCTCTCTCCACCCTCCTTCCAGGTAGTTGTAGAGGGCAATGAGGTCTCCCCTCAGCCTCCTCTTCTCCAGAGTAAACATGCCCACTTCCCTCAGCCACTCTGGCCAAGGCTGGATCCAAGAAGCCTCCCTTCCACCACCGGGGCTCGGAGGAGCCTTTGAAGCAGGCAAAAAGCAAATTCCCCCCCCCCGAGAGATTTTAAGATTCCTCACACCAGGACAAGCTTTTCCCTCCAGACAGCACCTCCTCTTCAGCTTCCCAGCTGATCCCACCCTGAGCGCCCCCCACCACGCAAACACCCCCCCTGGCCGGGCTGCAGGGGGGTAACCCCCGCACAAACAAACACCCTCGCAGGTTCCTCAAGCACAGACCGCTCCGTCGCACCCCTCGCCTTTACCCTTCCCGGCCCGGCTGGAGACCCCCGGCCCGCCCCGCTTCACAGCACAACTCAC
>NW_015090902.1:1041563-1097255 GCF_001431845.1 Calidris pugnax | reverse complement strand
CCCTCAGCGCCCGGGCCGCCCCCGGCCCGCTCCTCCCCTCAGGCCCCGGGCCGCCCCCGGCCCGCTCCTCCCCTCAGCCCCCGGGCCGCCCCCGGCCCGCTCCTCCCCTCAGCGCCCGGGCCGGGCCGCCCACCCGCTGCCCGCCCCCGCCCTCTCTCCTTCCCTCAGGCCCGAGGGCCGGCTCCCCGCCGTTAAGCCGCCTCCCTCAGCCCGCCCAGCGTAGCTGAGGGAAAAGTCACCTCGGCCACGTCCCCTAAAATTTTGTGAAGCGACTGTTTTCCCCGTCGAGCATGGCGGTCGCGCCTCAGAGGAGGGAGAGGGCGGGGGGGGGCAGGAAGGAGATAGAGGTGGCCTTTGAGGCGGCCATGGGGTCCCAGAGATGGGGTGAGGCCTAGGCCGTGGGCCCCTCGGCGAAGGGTGCCGGGGGCTTGGGCTCTGCCTGGCCAAAGGCTGGGGTCTGTGCAGCACAGAGCTCCCAAAACGGCCCGGCCATGGAGGGGAGCGTGCCAGGCATGGAGCCACGGCCAAAGGCTCCATCTCCAGTTTCTGACAGCCCCCAGCAGCTGCCGGGGCAGCCCCATGCCTCGGTGGGGCGTGAGGGAAACGGCTCCAGCAACAAGTCTCACTCACACGTGCTCTGCTGCAAAAAAACCATCGGGTTGTTTGGGGGTTTTTTTGCCTTCCTGGATGGTAAAAACTAGTTGAAATTCCTTACAAAGGAAGTACCGGTGTTAGCAAGAGTTTTAGTGCCCTGAGTTTGCCCAGCTTAAAACTGCCCTTACGAGAGCATTAGTTGGTTTTAGGGTACTTGGTTGATTTGGTGCTTAAATAATATATTTATGTGTTCAGCTGTCTTGCTCGCCTCTCAGGAGTGGAGCTTGATTCAAGTGATCATAATGTACAATTTAAGTGCAACCAAGTTTAACACGAAATCCTGCATTTCAAGATCTCCCTGGCACCAATCTGACTCCTCCTTCCGCAAACAACAAATTTTCACCTTTACAGTGGGCGACAAGCATTTGTTTCTCTCTCAGTCAAGTCTACAAAGGGTATTTAGCTGCCACAGTAGACCTTTTCTTAAAGGAAATACTGGTGAAGCCACAGTACAAGAGTTCGAACGTCTGGTGGCAGAACAGAGGTGCAGTAGGACCTCTCGTCCCAGCACACTCCAAGTTTAGTTGGGAGGAAAGGTGGATCCAAACCTGTCATCCCCGTCAAACCAGAACCTGCAGGCTGTTCCTGGCATTTCCCAGAGCAGATACGCTGCCCACTGTTTGGGCTAAGCTCTCTTCATTTTCCCAAAACTCATGGCAACACCAGAAAGACAGAACCAGAGAGCCCTTAAGTATGTCAGTAGCTGCGAGAAGTCATTGAACAAACTGGTTTTGAGTGTCAACAGTAAGACTTTATTTCAGGTGATCTCTTAAGTAATTTAAGACATCCTCTGTTGTTCATTGTACCCCCCAGTTCAGTGAACTATTTCATTCGCTGGTGTGCTCGTGTAGATTTACCTTGGAAGTGTTTGCAGGAGGCTAAAACCAGTTCTGTAGCTAAGGAAAGAGGGATCGAAAACCTTTTCACTGTTTTCATTAGTATCACTTTGCCGCTATTAGCAAATACAAAGACAATGAAATAGAGTTTCTCTTGGTTTAGGATGGTGCTTAATGGAAAATTTGCATCAGTCTTGGTAAATCTTTCTCCTGTAGTGGTGGTTTCCTCTGGCTGCCGGGCTGCAGGAATTTCTTTATTGTAGGGATATTACTTATTCTTGCCTTAAAACTCTACAAAACAAAACCAAAATCAGCACTGTCCTTAACCTTAATCAGCACTGCCAGAATTTTAGATGCTATCCATGCTCTAAAAGTAACATTATGCCTTGATCCTGCAGAATAATCTATATGATTCATCCTATTATGCTTTTGTGGCTATAGTGACAGCAGGCAGTAATGACCATCACTATTTGGGTAAAAGTACTTAGGAGACATGATTTTGATTTTGTCTTTCACTTCTTTCCTCACCCTCCCACTCTCCCATATCTCTCAGCCAGTTTAAACCAGTGGTTCTGCTTTGAGTCATTTTCCATGAAAACTGTACATTCAATTACCTGCAAGAGAGGAAATTTGGCAAGTATATCAGGCTTGAACTCTTCTGCCGTTAAAAGGACTTCAAGTAATTGCACGTCTGCCCTGCTAAAGCAGTTGCCAACAAGGAAGTCTTGTCCGTGGTCTTTCAAAACCTAGAAACAGAGAACCAGAAGTAGATGTGATTTTTTTTTTTTTTTCTCTGTGTGACTTAATATATCTTCCAAGCAGGGTCATGGTAGAGGGGGGTCTGCACTTCAGGAGGAAAATTTATATGAAAGCTGATGTGTCTTTTGCCTGAAGCAACATATAGACCGAAACATGGACATTTGGGAAGCTCAGTGTGCCCTGGGTTTTTGCAGCTCTGCAGATTTGTAGTGCCTTCTGTCCCCTCTGTAGTGCCCTGTCTGCATCCAGTGTCCTCTCCCCACCAAAACCATAGCTTTTATATTTAAGTGGTAATTTTTCTGTGCTGTTTTCCTCAATAAAAATGTTTGTGTAGATGCAGGATGGAGTTTCAGGAAAACAGTATTAATTAAGCAACTGTATCTTTGCCACGTACCTTCTCATAGACTGGGAGGTATCTGTTTGTGGCCTTGTCCAGGCTAGTAGCTAAATGTTGCTCCTTTTTATCCGCTGGTTGGAAGAGATAGGTCATGAGTAACTCGTTCAGATCTATTATTCCTTCCACGTACATATCAATTCTGAAAGGAATAGATCCAGTTGGTCAAGTCAAGTCAAGTCAGACACAGTAGGTCTAGAGAGCATGGTAGCTACTGGCGTAGCTTGGAGCAGTTCCCCCCGGGGGCCAGTAGCTCTGGGTCTATATAATTCTATATATTTTTAACAAATATCTTGAAATGTGTTCACCTGTGCTAATTTACTTGAAGTGTTTAAAAATACTTTGGGTCAAACCATGTGCCCTAAGAACCCTGTCCTTTAATAACCAGTTATTCATTCTATTTCCTGGATATTAGAGAGAGAAGTTTTTTGTTGCCATCAGTGGCATTTCCCTGAATTTGATGCGGTGACAACGCCTGCTGCTGCCAGCCTCAGGAGAAAATGAAAAGCAGCATCAGTAAGAAGGTCTGCACTCCTGCCTGCTCTCTTCTGGTGACCATATTGACCTTCATGACCTCCCTTGCACCATCCTGCCTATCTAATCTGCCTGGTTATTACTCTCGTAGACATCACCCACAGGTACCAGCAGCATGTGCTGCCTGAAAAGCTGCTGTGTCACCCCGAATCTGACTGTGAGCTTGGCTGTTCTTGTGTTACACAGAGAGGTAGCATGAGCTGTGGTCTAACAACAGAGGAGGTGGTGTTACAGTACAGGGCTCTCTCCTTCAGGTCCTTCCCGTAGAGGTTGTACTTTGCTGCTATGGAGTTGGCGATGACTCTGGTCTGCCCCATCTGCATCCCATCTATCTCCTCCACGGGCACTTGCTGGAACAGCAGGGATCCATCTAAGGAAAAGGGAACAAGACAAGGAGGGGTTCAGTCTCTGAATGAGAGCCATTCGTGGGTGTTTGGCAAAGTAACCATATTATTTTTGATTTGTGGCAGTCTTCCTCACTCTCACAACACGGTGTGGAAAAAAGCATACTATGAAGCCAAGAACCAATTTTCAGTGACATGTTAATAACATAAGATTATAGCAATCAGCTTCTTGAAGTTTATTCAAATCTGAAGAAGCACTCAAATGCAGAGCTTTTAGCAGTCCTACACTGAAAAAGACAAGTCCTGCACTGCGTGGCCCTGGCTCAGATATCTTCATGGAGGTTAATACAGCTGAGAAAGACTGAAGGATCTGACCCATAACGAGCCTATTTCTGTCATGCTTTGGTAAATATTGTGGAAATCTGGACTGTTCAAAGGCTTGTCAACATATAAGGTGAATGTAAATGCATATAATATTATCTTTGTGACTACTTTATTGACTTTATACAATGACATAAATCTGTACGGGTGTGCAGCAGGGAATGATGGGTGGGTTTCATGAAATTCCCCTGAGAGCAAATATCACTTGGTGTCAGGCTGTAGCCATGTAAATCCCTTACTAGTCTACTACTCTGCAGAAGCCTTATTCTAGTGAGGCAGAAGCTGAAATACCTCCAGGAACTGATCAGAGAAGTGAGTTAAGAATATTTGCTTTATAAAATCACACGTCTTGACTCAAATATCTGATGAACTACATCCATCTTTGTATCCACCGTAAGGCAAGCATGCAGAGAACTGCCTGCTGTTAAGGGCACATTTTCATTTATGCTTGTGTCTCAAAATACTTTTTGAAAGCCAACAGGGGGATCCAGTCATCGTTCCTAAAGGAGAGCAAGTGAAGGCAGAAGAAGCTGGGTGTCTGACACCGTCTAACACACTGCAGTGTGATACCTCATGTACAGTCCAGTCTAGATTTTCCTTCTGAGAGACATAAGACTTCTCAGGCGTTCTAAGATAAACTACTATCATCATCATCTAGTTATTAAAAGGTGAAGGAAGCTTACCCGTCCGTAACTTTGCCAGATCATCTTTTGTTTCCAGAAAACATTCTTCAAACTGCAGGAAATACAGAAGAAAAGCTGCGTTGTCATTGCATGTTTTAACTTCTGCTTTGCACGAGAGAGCGAGGGCACAAGTGGAAGTGGCATCTTTAAAAACTTATTTTGCCTCTGTCACATCCTCTCCTCTCTCACGTGCGATTCATATTTTTGTGCAGGTAAGATTTTGGCTAAAGCTGAAGCTACTGAAGGCACAAAGCCCTGCCTGCTGGGCAGAAGATGACCACGCTGCTGCTGGTGCTGGTGCTGGCAAGAGATGGTGCAGGCAGAGGAGAGGACAGGGAAACATGCGCTGCAGCAGCAGAGCTGTGTTATGGGTCCTTGGCCATGAGCTGGCAGAAGGAGGGATGAAGAGAAGAGATCACGTGCCCCGTGCAGCTTTCTGGCACGTTGCCCATCACCAGGACAAAAACTCACAGCTCTTAAAGCTGTGATCCCCAGCTCCCACAGCACAGATCCCCACGCTCCCTCTCCAGTTTAATATCAGAAATGGTTAGAGCTAAAACTAATTACTTTGTGGTTTATAATATACAGTACCTTCAGGGGTAAGCTACGTTGTACTAGACAAAATAATTTTTGGCTCTTTTGGACATTGGGATTTAACTGAAGATCTTCAGAATTGGAAGTGTTCTACCACTGTAACCAGAAGATAAGAAGCCAGGCTCTGCTGCTGTGGTTTTAAATTATTTCTTTCCCTAGCTCCAGGGAAGAGGCATTTATGGTGCCACCAGCACAGCTGGACGCTTGGAAGTGAAACGTTAACTTGCCCCCCTGCTTAGGGTGAGCTGGTGGGCATTGTTGGCTTGGTCAGCAATGCACTAAAGGCAGAACTCGAAACTGCTGGTCGGTCGCATTTTTGATAAGGAACAGTAAAAATCCCTACCTGTCACATGCTCTTAGTATAGAAAAAGGAGGCAAACCTCAACCCCGGCTGCTGCCAGCAGCCACCGTATTGATTCCATCCGGCCTCTCGCGTTGCAGTAGTGCAGCTTGGGTTTCCCAGACATGTTTCTATGTGCCTGATTTCCCACTACCTGGAATAAAGAAGTAAGTTGAGCAAAATAAAGATTCAGAATGCTGGTTGTGAGTCTCTAGCTCATTCGCAAGCATTGTTCAAAGTTGTCTTGTTTGAAACCAATGATTTATGGTCCAAGACTCTCATCAAATTAATAGGGGAGGTAAAAGACTATGTTGAGAGACTGCTTTGCATCGTTTTGCCTTAAGATGTCTTTTCCGTGCGCGGTTCAGTTCAGCAGAACTCCGTGCTGAGAGAGACTGCCCCGTGTCAGAGAAGAAGCAAATAAATCGAAACCCGTTTGCATCCCAAAGCGTTCTGCTCCGACCAGAAGGCAGGGTGCGTGGGGTACACTGCTCTGTGTCTTATGGCACCAGCTCAGGGGACAGTTTACTCAGATACACAATATAAACTCACCAGTTGCTGTGCTTCCTCCAGCAGTCACTATGTAACTCCATTATAAAGTGACAGGAAGGATATTTCCCCCCCCACAACATTGTAAACATTCAGTATCTCATTTACAACACTCCCCACACTCCTCGTTTCGTCAGGTGAGCACCTGAAGATGTGGAACTTAACGTTGTCTCTGGTAACATTAAGAGGGGCAAAACACAATACCTGACCTGCTCCATTCCAACCCTTTGCTGGAATTTAAAGCAACAGGGGTTTTTTGGCAGACTGTCACCCTCCCCCTTCAGAACCAGTGCAGGCAGAGAAGCAGCAAACACAGAGACAGTGCCTACTTTATACTAGCTTCACAGTTAGTCATAAACCTTAGTTTATACTAGCTTCGCAGTTAATAACCTTGTGTCAACAGTAAAGCTACAGCATTAAAAGCAGCAAAAAAACCCAAATGGCTCCAAAAGGCCACATATTCCCCTTGTTGTAGGTAACATATCATCTTCTCTCCACACTTTTTGAGATCTAAATTTCTTTTTCACAAATCTGTACACCTAAGCAGCAAAAAAACCCAAATGGCTCCAAAACCCACATATTCCCCTTGTTGTAAGTAACATATCGTCTTCTCTACAATAGGAAGAAGGCGGTGAGGGGAAACACTCCACATTTTTGAGATCTAAATTTCTTTTTCGCAAATCTGTACACCCAGAAAGCAGTTGGTTAATAAATTAACATTTAATGCCCATCACCATGTTAGTAAAAAAAGCACATACAAGCATTTAATCCCTAAGACCCATTCACTGACTTAGTTTCAAGGGCACTAATTCCCTTTCCATGTCCAAAATCCAGACCGCTTACCTTGTACACGGTGTAACCCAGGCTAAACTCTCAGCAGCTTTGCCCTGAGACTATATAGGTCCGTAGCCCCTCCTACAAAGAGAACTGCAAACAGGTCTCTGCCGATGGGAAACTCCTATTTCTTAAACCAACGGTGTCACTTGGGGCTGTTTAGTCACTTCTCACCTACAGGGAGTAAACTCCTGCCTAGTGCTGACTGTGTGCAAATGTAAGATTCATGAGAGTTCATGGTCAGTGGGAACATCCGTGCCAGCAGAAACTGGCAGGCTTCCCATTTTCACTGTTTGTCAACCTGCTAGTTAAAAATAACTGGAGCGGCTGAAAAACTCCTAAGATTTAAAAAAACAAATAATACTGTGATAGCAATCAAAATTTTATTTTAATATTTTATGGGGTTTTTTTACTTTTAACAGATTGCCGTTTTACATAAGTCACATCAACTAATTCAGCTTGAATCCTTCACAGGCTTTCTTTCCTTCCTGAGCGATGGGGACTACTCCTCCGGGACATTTTTCTGCTGAATTTCATTCATTCCTGCACATAGAAGGGTTTTTTCTTTTTCTGTTAAAAACGTCCCCCCGAATTTTGACCCGGTGAAAGTGCACGCTGAAGACAAGTGTAAGAACCAGTAAATGAAGAGTGGCATCGGAAGACAAACTGCCCTCTGCACCCCTGACTGCTTTCTTCTGATAACTCTTGAGCTCAAAGTGTCGGTGCAGCATGAACTCCCGTGCACCATCCTGCCCGTCTAATCTGGTTGGTCAATGCTGTTGTAGACATCACCTGAGGGCAAGGTCAACGGGCGATTTAAAAATCTGCTGAATCACCCTGAACGTACCTGCGAGCTGGAAAATTCTTCTCATGTTGCACAGGGAGGTTGTATGAATCGTATTCTGTCAAACCAAAAAGTTGTTACAGTATAGGGGGGGATGTCTCTCTCCTTTAGGTCCTTCCTGTCGATGTACTTTGCTGCTATGGAGCTGAAAATGACCCTCATCCCATCAGTCTCCACTGCTGGTGCTCTGCATCTGGAGTGCTGTGTCCAGTTCTGGGCTTCCCAGTTCAAGAAAGACAAGGAACTGCTGGAGAGACTCCAGCAGGGGGGTTGGAGTAGATGATCTCCAGAGGTCCCTTCCAACCCCTGCCATTCTGCGATTCTGGGCCTGTTAGCCCAATGTGTTCCATGTTTGACAGTAAAATAAACTTAATTATTTATTTAGAGCTAGAACCACAGAAGGCCAAGGCATCAAAAGGGTCACCAGTGCAATGTCTAAGGGGTGCCCAGTACCCAAATGGAACACTCCATACCCTCTACTGCATGTGAGGAGAGCCAGGCTTCACAGAAGGGGACTCCTCACTGACAGTCCATCCTGTAGCCTCCACCTTCTGATTTGGGCTCTTTTCTTTCCTATTTTACTCTTTCCCCATCTTACATTTGGGAAGGTTCTTCTCTCCAGCCCCTGAAAGCCTGCAGCAGGGCTTAGTCACCTACACAGAGGTGTCCACACTGCTGTGTATGTTCCAGGGTGTCCGCTGGCCTCTAGATGCTGCTCTGGAGAGCCCAGCTCTGCCACATGTGCTGTGGCACGATGGCCAGCCCTGCAGAGCTGTCCTGGGGAGCCCCAGCCATCTGTGCTAAGTGCAGCAGAAACCCACTCTTGGTATCACCGTAGAAGAACAAGCTGCCCACATTTTGTTTTCTGTTAACATCCAGTTCAAAATAATTTGTTCATGTTTGATCATGAAACAGAACTCTGCGGGAGATGATTCTGCCCCTCTGCTCTGTGCTCCTGAGACACCACCTGTCCTGGAGTGCTGTGTCCAGCTCTGGAGCCCTCAGCACAGGAAGGACATGGACCTGTTGGAACGGGTCCAGAGGAGGGCCACAAAGATGATCAGAGGGCTGGAGCACCTCTGCTGTGAGGACAGGCTGAGAGAGCTGGGGTTGTTCAGCCTGGAGAAGAGAAGGCTCTGGGGAGACCTTCTAGCAGCCTTCCAATATCTGAAGGGGCTACAGGAGAGCTGGGGAGGGACTCTTTGTCAGGGAGTGCAGTGACAGGACAAGGGGTGATGGTTTTAAATTGGAAGAGCGGAGATTCAGATGAGCTACTAGAAAGAAATTCTTTCCTGTGAGGGTGGTGAGACACTGGAACAGGTTGACCAGAGAAACGGTGGATGCTCCATCCCTGGAGGGGTTCAAGGATGAGGCTTGGAGCAACCTGGTCTGGTGGGAGGTGTCCCTGCCCAGGGCAGGGGGTTGGAACTCGATGATCTTTAAGGTCCCTTCCAACCCAAACCATTCTGTGATTCTATAAGAATGTTTTATTTGCTTGCTTGAGAAGTGACTGCTTTCCCCTCCAGGCTTCTGAGAGTGCTGACGTTTGCAGTTAGCAAAGGGGTTTTTTTAAGGGTAAAAGATCAAACTACGCTGCTGGCAACAGTGTTTCATGCGTTGTTGGACAGACATGACGTATGATCCAAAATCTAGGATAATGTGGGAGACCGAAGCTTTCCCTGCATAGACACGTGCACCCAGGTGCGTCTGGTAGCGCTTCACAAATGCAAACTCACTCTGAGGTAGCTTGGCTGGGTTAATCATTTGTGGGCCTGGCCGTGATAAACTCTAGGAGATATCCCAGGTCTAGTGACTACTCAGACAAGGACTTGACATCCGCCTTGTCAGAGGACCGCAAGGTACGAAAACGTGAGTGCAAGCGTGAAAGTTAATCACAGTGTAGGCAACTTGGGAAAACTCACCTCACCTAATTTTGTAGGCCCCTACGGCTACTTTAGCTGTTTAGTTTCCATTAAACAGTTCTAAATTCAGGAGGAATCCCTCACCACGCACTTGAGCTACAGCTGATATCCAAACTACTCGAAAAAATGGTATCTCAACTGAGGCAGTTAAAAGTTTAGTTGAAGCCAGTCCCTTCAGCCTTCCCTTAGGGGGTAGGGTAGAGAAGTCTTCAGAGGGTGATTTACCCCAACAGTGACATTTCTTATCCTCTCAGAGGTATCCATCAAGATTTCAGGCAGGTCTTCTTCAACACAGTTACTAGCCTAAAGAAAAGTGAAAAATATGGTACCATCTGTCCCTAACTTAACGGGGCTTTTAGAAATGTCACTTCACTGGGTCTGTAAAGTATTTTGGGAAATGCTATAGAAGTGCCATTTGCATCTTGCGTACCTGAAGGTTTCTGATTTTTTAAGAACATCTATGTTCAGATTGACCATCCAGGAGTTAAAATAGGAGAAACGTCAAAGATGCCCTAATAACTTAGGGATGAATACTCACCCCAGCTGCTGCTGTTGCCCCCAGCTTGTTTACATTTAGTCTCTTCCTTTAAAACTTCAACTTTCTCTCCAGAAAAAAAATAAAATCTCTCTTTAATTTGTTTTTTTTTTCAGACAAGGTGCTGACTTCTTGACAAAGCACTGGAAAACGTTTTGTTTCACCAGGCTTTGTGGACTCTCCTCTCTATATAAAACATATTGGAATTGTTTTAATTTGGGTTGGAGCTGTGTTCAAATTTATGAGCCAATATTTCAAATCTGCTTGCAAGGGAAGTAGGTGCACACACAAACCGTAGTGTTATTGTGTTAGCAGAGGGAGTAGGGACTGCAGAGAAGGGAGCCTCATCTGTGGCTAATGAGACCTGCTGGGACGTACCCAGCCCTGCCTTGCTGCAGAAATAAAGCCCAGCTCTGTTTTTTTTCAGATTATTTAAAACAAATGTCCTGTTTGTTGTTGTTTTTCCAAAGTGGTGCTGCCTGCGTTCAGCACACTGGAAAAGTACAGCTCGCACGTTACATCCCATGAAACATTTCTCCACAGCAAATTACGCCCTCAGAACCCGGCAGGGTAAGTGTGCAACAGAACCATCTCATAAACCCAAGAACACATTTACAAAGGATAGCCTTGCAGAGGAAAGAGAGAAATTAAAAGAAAGAAAATGCCCTTTTCTCCAGTGATCCTGCTGACTTAACACTTGGTGTTGGGTATGTGAAGGGCGTTAGGTGTTTTCCCAAACATTTTGAAGAGCAAGTGGGTTTCCTAGAAGCCAGAAAGTGTCCTCAGTGCTACTGAGCTTGAATTTTTTTCTATCATGATGAGGTTTTTTGCCAGCGGTTCCTTACGTGATGGTTTGAATAACAAATACGAGACCTTGCCTGACCAAAACCAAAGCAGCTGAAATTAGTGACCACCTTCCTTCGGCTAACATCACCAGTTCCTGCCATCTCCATGCGGGGCAGAGAAAGAGAAGGTTGTGGATGGGGTGTCACCTGCTCACCATTGCTTTTAGGGATCTCTCTCCGCATAACAGCATGTAAAGCTTTCAGCTTTCCTTCTAGTTCCCTCTGGTTGGCTCCCTTTCTCTCTCCCTTCTGCTTAGTTTGTAATGTTTGTGTCTTCTTGGCAAATTCTAAACTGTCTCATTTCCCTGTGATTATTCCCTATTTTCCCCTCCACACTTCCAGCCCCTGGACCTTTCTCCCCTCTGGATGTGGTTCTCTCCCCATGGAGACAGTCAGTATGTAAGAACAGAAAGGAGCATGCCATGGACAGGCAGGCAATATCAGGACTTCCAGAGCATTTCACACCTGAAAACCTCCTCTTTTTCTAGGCTTTTGTCATGCCAACATTAAGCACCAGATTTGCCTACTGACATCTACTGGAACCAAGTTTCCTTCTAATGGAGATGCTGCTCTCCTGCATCAGGCCCCTTCACAAGGCAGTTATTGTTGCTGGAAATGTATATAAGCCCTCATATGTTGGCTTTAAAATCAGTGGAAGCAGAACCTCTGTTGCTCTGTGTTCTGTCCTACAGCTGTAGAAATGAACCACCTCTGCCCTACCTGAGTCTGCCAAACAGGGTGCGTGTTTCTTCCATGGCCCTTTGTTCTCCAGAGATAACACATTCGTAACCTGCATGTGAAATACCAGAAAGATCATACCCACTGTTTGAAATAACTGTTTTATGAAGAAAAAGAATCAGTTTGGCAAGGAAAACCTTGCAGTGAGGTCTTAAAAAAGTCCAATTTACCCCCAGGCCTTAATTTAACAATGGTAACAATGACTGTGTTTTGACCTTTTGCAGGTGTAGGAGCAAATGACGTCCCAGCCAGCTCACAGTCATTCCACCTTCACGCTGAAAGCCCATCCTGTGGCTCAGCGTGGGGAGGCAGCAGCCACAGAGGTGACATGGAGGTGTACACCGCTGCCACAAGGGAGGTGGCGTCCCTGCACGGGCAGGTAGGCAGTGCCTTTCTTCTTGGGACAGCGCAGGGGTGCCTTGGTGACACAAGGTCGCAGGATGCACCGCAGCCCCACGGGCAGTTCTCCCGTGGCATTGCCAACTGTTAACAAATAAATCCAGGCACTTTTCCTGTAAAATCCAGCCTTCTAGATTTCACAGGAGAAGCAACTTTTTTCAGCAACTGCTTGAGACCTGTTGCTTTCACTTACCAGGTGCCTGGTGAAGGTGAGGGAGGCCAGCACAGGTCCCACCTGGTGTGTTGGCTAAGTAGGGGGCTATCTCCAGAGAAGATCTTTCCAAAACCTCCTATGACTCCCAAAGGATGAGACCAGTCACCACCAAATAGGTCTTGTGGAGCAAGGTGATGATGCCAGCCACAGTGGCTGCCCCCGCTGTGCCCAGTGGCTCAGTATTTGGAGCGGAGATCCAGGGGGAGAGCAACGCAGGTCCTTCAGCCTGAGCTGACCCTGCCATCAGACCTGGGATTCTTCTGGCTGGCACATTCTTCGTTGTTCACACTGGACCAAAAAGCACTTTCCGAGAAACCTTGGGAGCAGTTTTTCAGGATGAGGGATAATGAGCACGACTCACTAAATGATCACTGACCTTAACCTGCACAAGGAGGAATTGATAATAAGGGAAATTTAGGCAGCTTTAGTGCATCTTTAACGCACCATGAAACCTGCACTGCCCTGTGACCACACTCCTCCCTTCCCCAATGCCCCCCTGTGAATCGTCTCCACCATTGCAGGCAGGCCTCGCTGAAGGAGCTGTGCCCACCTCGGTGTCACTGGTCCCAGCACATTGCCACGGGGGCAGGTGGTGGCCCCCAGTGCCCATTTGCTCTTGCCCAGATGGTTCCCAGCCACGGTCCGTCCACTCCAGGGCCTGTTTGGGTGTGGTTACACAGTTTTGGGCAATAAGGGAGTTTAAAAGCCCTTCTATGGCCTCAGAGCCTGGTGCTTCTTCTTTCACTAGGACCAAGATGTAGCTGGCCGTTGGTGTTCAGAACCAGGGCTAGGAAGCAGCTGAGCATCCCCCAAAACAGCAGATGAACACACAGGAAGAAGCACGAACAAATATTGAACCTGAGGGACCATCCATTTGCAGACATGGCTCTGCCCTCCCCACCCTTCAAAGTGGTTCATCTCATGAAGGGGTGCACAGACTCCGAGGCACCAGGAACAATGAACTAAAGTGCCCAGAAGAATCACATTTAAAAAGTAGAGGAAGAAAATAATCAATGTTACAAAAGCTGGTTCCTAGGCAAGACTGGGGAAGTGTGAGAAACCAAAGAGATTTGGCTTTCGTAACAACAGATGAAACAAGTATTAAATTACAAGTTTCACTTCACTTTCACTCATGCAGTTCTGTAAAAATAATGCAATATAAAGTACTTACCAAGACCGCTCCTGAAACAAGTCGACTTCTTCGAGGGTTAGTGATTCAGTGAGTATTCTCTTTTTTTTCCTTCCATAGCTCTTATTCTAAAGCCTATATTCATCCAGAAAAATATCTTCTTCAACAAGTTACATTCTGACAATAATAACACTGCACCAACCTTTTTCCAAATTAATTGATTCCCTGCCCTACAAACAGTTCTTGCTTCCATATGCCTTTGTTTTCATGTTTTGTGAAGCATTTGATATCAATAAAGACTCACATTGCCAGAGTAATCAGAATGCTTTATTTCAGTTGGGGGTTTTGGGTTTTTTCCACTATTGGTTTTAACTACAACAATACTAATTTAATGAGCTTCCTACTTCCTTTGGTTTGGGTTTGGGGGATTTTCTTTTCCCCCAGTATTCTGGGTCTCACTGAAGGTAGCAAGGCATTCATTTCTTAAAAACCTTCAACACAGTTTCTACATAAAATTCATCTGGCGGGGGCTTCCTTGGGCTGCCGGGCTGCAGGAACTTCTTAATTGTAGGCATATTGCTCATTCTTTTCTTAAAAGCCTAAAAAATAGAAACAACAGAGTACGAGTGAAATCCCAGCTACTCCAGTAGAACAGCGCTCCTTGCACAGAACAATTGCTTCCCCCTGCTGCTAGAAAAGATCCTGATGCTCGTTGGGGTCTGGGTGCCACCTACACAGTCTCCTTCTGTCCAACAGGAGGACTCAGCAGCTGCAAAACGCCTGTTCTTACCAACAAAGGCAGTGCTGGAGCAGACAACAGCTAAATCTCTGCTGCTTGAAAGGAACTGAAGGCAAAAACTCAATATCTGGGAGCACCAGGGAATAGGTTTGAAGGTACAAGTGCACTAACCCAGCTCAGGACCTGTTTCTTTTTGTTGCTGGTTCTTCCATGTGGGGGAAACCATGATATACATTAACACGATTTCCATTTTTACTACATTATGTAAGTATCTGAGCTCTGTTTGCATCTGGCACGGCCACTGTTGTCCCACTGTCCCAGCATTTCTAGGATTGCCTGGGTGAAGGTGAAATGGCTGGAGGCATCCTTGGCCCAACTCAGCTGTCCATTAGAGGTTTCTCATACTGTATTGCAGCCTAGGGTAGCCAAAATACCTACACAGGGCCAGCAGATACAACACAGCCCCTCAGGGAGACCTATCTCCTTCTGGAGCAGAGGCTGGAGGCCAGGACTAGGATTAGGGAAGAGTTGGGCATTTCAGGAGGTGAGAGATGCCTGTGGTTAAGGCAACTGAGTCATGGATCCTGACATCTCATTGTACAGAAAGTCAGAGGACTCAGTGACGCAGACTGGGAGCAGCTGGAGACCCCACGGGAAGCTGAGCAAGCTTAGAGATACAAGAACCTCTTCTAACCATGGGGCTGAGGGAGGGGAGCTTCACAGAACAGCAGCCAGTTCTTGCTGGCAAAGTATAAACGTAATTTCCTCTTCCTTACAGGCATTGGAAGGATGAGAGGGAAATACAAGAAGGAGCAAGAAAAGTAAAAACTGTTAAACAAGAAACCACCTTTCCCTCCTGGCAGTGAAGGATTCCCTCCCTAACTCAATCCTTTCCCTCCTGGCAGTGAAGGATTCCCTCAACGCATGACTCAACTGAACTGTGTCCATGCCTCCAGGCTAAGGCAGCTTGCTAGAAGATGGGAGCTAAAGGCAAGCATTGCCCAAGGCAGCAAAATCTGGGTAAAATCTGACCCGCGTTACTGCCCACTTTGTGGCTGAAGTGCCTCATCCTGCCACACTAAATTCAGGCTTAAACTGTTGGGGTTGAGATTTAAAAACTTTTTTTTTTTTTTTTTTTTTTTTTTTTTTTATGCCTTTTTTTTTAAAAAAAAAGGCATTAAAAAAAAGAAAAGCAGTCCTTTTCCTCATCAATTGGAAGGAGAAAACTGTGATAGTCTGATTCTGAACTATCTCTTTTGTTAATGAGAATAACAAGTGCACCCCTCAAATCAACAGTTTGTAAGCACAAAGAAGCATGGCCTCGTCCCTTGCCTCCTCAACCCAAATTTGCATTGCCTAAAACATTTTATTACCATGATTACAGGCACATGGGAAGACTACGGAACACTATCTGCTTTTTTTTCCAGTTCCACTTGGATCCACTGTATCTCAGCTCTTAATGACTCCTGCTGGTCCTGCACCGCGTTTGCCCATAGTGCCAGGAGTCTTCTGGTGGAGTCTCACAGCAGAAGCACCTCACTTCTGCTTGGTTTCAGACTTGGTACATGGCACGAAGGCAGAGAATTCATTCTCGATTGTAGGGAATTGATTATTGAAAGAAAAGCCTGGCTTAGGGCTAAGGCTTGAGTTTCTAGCCATACTGTAGAGGGCAGAAGTGAAGTGAGGTTACTGGGATCCCAAAACTGTCATACCAATTCTAAAATGTCAAGCTGTATCGCAGGCTTCATTTGTTATCTGGTATTAGATAGCACCCACTGGCAGGAAGCAGGAAAATGAAAAGAGGGCAGCTTAGATCAGTGACTCCCTTGGGATGGTATTAACTTATTTCTATTGAGGAGGCACATATCACTCAGAGGTACGCTTATCTCAACAGGGTTAGTCAGGAGCACAGTGTCTTGTAGCTCATAACAAACCAACTAAATAAATTCTCTCTTATGTTTGGTGTTAAGCACACAACAGTGACGGTTCCTCGAAGACCCCACACTCCTGATTTACTAAGCATGGAGAGATGATCACTTCAGGATTGCCCTCTAGTTCCTAAGCAGGGGCATGTTCAACAGCAAAGTTACCTGCAACTGAGGAAACCCCGACAGCACAGCAGGTATTTTCTCCTCCACCGCTAAAATGGCTTCGATGAGCTGAACATCTGCCCAGCTGAATTTGTTGCCCACGAGGAAGTCCTGGCCATGTTGTTTCAAAACCTGTAGAACAGAAGAGAAGGTGGGCTGCAGATGAGAAGGGGACACACGACGCCTGGCAGCTCAGCCTCACAGCACAGCTGCAAAGCTCAACGGTGATTACTGCTGAAATTTCAGGGTGGAGTTTTCAGCTGGAAGTTGTGAGCCTAAAAAAAATATGAAAACTCTTGTAGTGCACAGACTACAAACCCTGGTCACTTGGTAATAGTGAATGATGGTAGGCACTGGGGACAGGGACAAAACCACGCACTTAGGGGGACTAGTACCAGTCACAGAATTAGAGACAACGAAGGTACTAGAGAGTAACTTGGAGAATTTATAAAATTGCCATTTTGATATTTCATTTAAAGTTATGTCCAGTGTTGATACCAGGAAGCAAACTTAGAAATGCAGAATTATAATAGCTAACCAAAGCTGTTGGTTGTTGGCTACTCCTCTGCCTTTGGGAGTAAGTTATTACAGTCACAAGAACTTCTAGGATGTTCAGCTTTTATTATTGTTTTCCATCAAAACTAGATGAATGTTACAAAACTGAGAAGTGTTGCCAGACGTCTGAGTCATTGGGGTTTGGTCTGTTGTTTTCGAAAGAGGGATGTGCAGAAATCTGTGACTGTTGTTTTACTAAAGTGCTCCTAATCTCTCTACCTGATTTATTTGCAAGGGATTTTTGCATTCTTCTAATGAAAAGGTTCCAACTGAAATTAAGTAGAGCACAGAGATGTGCTCTAAACAAATATAAGTGCAGGACTGTCCCCTCAAGGAAAAAAGAAATCGTACGTGCTTGCTTTTACTTCAGTGAAAAGTTTTGCTGTGTAGCTGAGAACATACTGCTTTGTTTGCTTTGTAGATGTTCACATACCACAGCCCTGACAACACAAGCCAACAAATAGAGAAAACAAGCTGCTGTATTTCTCCTTCTCTGAGAGAGCGAAGAAAGCTGAGCATTTGGAACCGGCCTGCACTACAAACATGTTCTAATTTGGGGGAAACTTTTTGATAATTGTAGGTACAAGTTTTACAGACACCTCCTTCACTGTCTCTTACCTTTTCAAAGACTGGGAAGTACCTGTTGGTTGCCCTCTCCTTAATTGAGTCAATATTTTTCTCCTTTGCCTCAGGTGGAGAGAAAGGAAACATCAAAATCATTTGCATCAGGTCTGTTATTCCTTCCACGTACATGTCAATCCTATCGGTGGGGGGAAGACAGTGTAAAAGAGCACAGAAGTTATTTCATCTGTTTTCCAATGAACTAAGGCAACTTACAGGAATTTTATGATCACCACCATAGTGCCAATTTTCATAGCCAAAAGTGAACAGAAAGTAAAGCTAAATATTTTTTTAAAGGACTAAAAGCCAGCGTTTCAGAAGCAGTGGTTAAAACCCAAGCAAAGGCTGGAGTCCTTGCTATTTATTGCATTAGCCTTTCTCATGTCTTTCTACCGGATTTACGGCATTGAATTTATTAGATATAATACAGCTATCAAATAACAGATTGCTCATTAGGTGAAAGGAGGTGTAACAGTACAGGGCTCTCTCCTTCAAGTCTTTCCCATAGAGGTTGTATTTCCCTGCTATGTAGTTGGCGATGGCTCTGGTCTGCACCATCTTCATCCCATCAATCTCAACGAGAGGCACTTGCTGGAACAGCAGGACTCCATCTAGGGTGGAAAGTTGAGGGAAAGCTTGTTAGTTCCTCCTAGACTTTTAGCTTTACAGGAGAGTGAGAGACCGAGCACGTTTCTTTTGCAGTGCAGGAGCTCACTGATGTCTTGCCTGAACTGTGAAACTCCATGCAGTAAACTACCATTGTGGGAAAGATCAAATATTGCCCAGCCTGCACCACTTTGCAGTGGTGCCAGAGCTTCTCTGGCTGATGGGAGCTGGCACCACCAGCTCCTCTGCACCTCTGGACCCTGCCTCATGCTGGCAGGAAAAGCCTGAGCCAGCACTTTCAACCCAAGGGATCGGAGGAGAAAAAAGACGCGTGTTAAATCACAACTTTAAAACCCCTAAAATTATTTTGAATGTGGATCAGTTCCCTCTCAGGGACATACACACACGAGTAGAAAGAATGAGAGGGGTGGTATCGCAGCAAGACTGAGCTACTGGGATAAAGGAAGAGGTCAGGCCACCTTAAAGGTTGCGAAGTTACGGAGTTAGAGGCAGGGACTATGACAGCAATTGCTGCTTAAGTTTTACACAGTCACTTCAGGGAAAGGAAGAGGTCAGGCCACCTTAAAGGTTGTGAAGTTACAGAGTTAGAGGCAGGGACTATGAGCAATTGCTGCTTAAGTAAGTTTTACACAGTCACTCCAGGAACAAGAGTTTGAGAGTCCCCATAGATTTTCATTTCTGGCCTATCCTGTGTCATTCCACAAAAGTTTAAGGCTATTTAGATGCATCTCCTTGTCTCCTGGTGCTGGCAGGAGCATTTTCTGAGCCTTCAGTGAGGCAGCCCTGAGAGCTAAACTGAGGTGGATTCAGCACTTCTCGAGAGCAGTTTTCTGCTGGACTAATTCACCCTCTTTGGAGATACTCCCTCCTCTACTTACACATCAAGGCCATCCAGAGAACAATCCCGCCCTCTTAAAAATCACAGCAAAACTCCAAAGCCAACTAGGCAGCTGCCACTTTGCATTGCTCAAAGTTAATCATTTATTTTAATTGCTCAATTTTAACCCGTTCAGTGCATCCTTCTTCCAGGTATAAGGGTTCATTTTAACAGGCACTTCTGTTTGCTTTTCTCTCCACAGAGTTATTATACTTTGTTAGTCTAGAATTAATAAACATTCTTCATTCATGCTATATTACTAATCTACAGTTCCAATTCAAAGAGTAGCTTTCTCTGCAGCAACAAATAGCCTGTTTCTTGTAAACACTCACAGAAAGATCATGTGTCTTCATGTCTTTCCAGAGCACACCTCAGCAGCTTAAGGAAGAAATACTAATTGGTATCTAACTAGCAGAAACATAGTAGAACTGGAAAACTAACAGCTCTGCAAGGATATTTTTCAGCAGAAAGACGTGAAGTGAAAAATAAAATCTGATTTTCTGGCCCTTAACAAAAAGTGGTGCAGCAAATGTGAGTGAAGTACATGCATGGTTTGTTTCTAATCTACAGAAAAGGGGGATTTCTCTCTTCTGACCTCTGCTTCTCCTCGCTTTGCAGTGAGAACCACTTCACATTACCACTGCAAAGAATATATATGCAGGATTAAAAGCAGTTGATTATTCATGCTTAGTCCTTTTCTGCATGACTGACAGCATTCCAGAGGTCCCTTTATCAGGATGACTAACTAATTTGTCTTTCTTCAATACAATGTATGAAACTCCACCTTTTCCTTTGTGTTCTCACCCTCTTAATCTCAAAATATATAGAGAAAAGCCCTTAATCTTCTTTATAAAACTTCCCTATCCTTTTCACCACCATTTAATTCTTCTCTCTGGCTGTGTATCCAGGATTGTACCACTCTGTCTGGATTAATTAGTATTTTGAAGCAAATTCAGATTTGGGCTTTCAGTACCCGAGCTATCATATTTAGAGCTGTAACTGGTGTCTTTACACTGCACTGCCCTCCCACATTGTCAGATTCCCAGCCAGCTGGACTTGCCAATTTGATTCTGATCTTCTTGATACCGCTTCTTCTTTTTTCACTTTTGTTCATTTTAGTTTTTCTGCCAGAATTTCCTTTAAACACAGCTTTTCCTTTCTGAGCAAGCAGCCAGAATGCAGCTGACTCCTCTTCCAAGGCTCCTAGTATGTCTCAGCAAGCTCAACCAGCTGTGAGGTCTCTCTTGGGCAGCAGGTAAACTGCACTCTGTCGTGTTTCTCACAGTCCCAACTCCTTCCCCACCCCGGCAGCAAGGTCTTCTCCTTCCAGGGTGGCTGTGGAGGGGTTCACTGCTGGATTTCATCAGGCCAAATATCAAGGGCAGTGGCTGGGGGTACGCACTGGTGTTTGGGAACTGGTCTCACTCCCAAGGTTGTGCCAGCTGGCACAGACCACAGCATGGTGGTCACATCTAAATGACATCTTGGAAATGGCCCTTGGCATGGGACAACTCCCAAATGATGCCTAGGAATTGCTTCAGGGAATGCTGTTTGCCCTGGATCAAAAATATGCCAGGAGCCATGTTAACAGTCCAACAGTCCAGATAATTAAGTTGCATTTAATAGGAATGTTTGCTGCCCCTGTTGAACATACTACAATAAACACAGTCACAGAAGCTTTCTGCTAATACCAGTTTTTGGCATCGGAAAGAACAGATTACTCAAAATTAGTATTTCAGTCACCTAGGTGTGCCTCTAGAAATTTGCACTGGTTTAAATAAACTATTTTTAAATGACAAATTTAGCTAAATCAGAACAACTTTTTTGAGAGACTAAGCCTCAGGCATTGGGATTCTTACCTTTGATTAACTTTTCATACTGCTCTCTTGTTTCCAAAAAAATTTCTTCAAACTGGGAAAGGAGAGAGACTAGTGTTACATTGCTGCACGGGAACATCTGTATTCTGTAAGTGACTGGGCATAAGCACATGCGGAAAGACCAAAACGAGCGAAAGTGTAAGTGACTGGGCATAAGCACATGCGGAATGACCAAAACGAGTGAAAGATAATGGCCTGGATCTTCAGATCCTTCAGATGTCCTGAGGGTCGCCCAGGCAGCTGGGGAGGAGCAGAAGGGCCTGGCCACTTCTGCCTCAAGGCACCGATTCAGAAATAAGGTAAGCGCGGGCAGGAACAGACATCTTCAGGAGGAAGACAGGTTGCAGCCAGTGCAAAGGGAAGCAGAAGGTCAATCAACCATTTCTAAGCCCACCCCAGGGTGTGAAGGCCAACAGCAGGCTTTTGTTCACACACACAGTAACTGCAAACTGAAGACAAGTGAGCTAAGGTGGTTTTGCACGGCCAGAAAAATCTGATTAATTAAGAGCCTTTAGGTAAATCCCCATTTTGACCTGTTACGATTAATGACTCCAGGGGACTGATAGTATCTCTAATAAACTCCAAGTTCCACTGTGTTTGCATCCCAAATAACAACCACTAAACAATGCAGCTACAAACACGCAGTCCCACTGGCCAAATTAATTTAAAAGCCACTTCCTTGTAGCCGTTTATCCTCCACATGCATGTATAATGGCCTGGATCTTCAGATCCTTCAGATGTCCTGAGGGTCGCCCAGGCAGCTGGGGAGGAGCAGAAGGGCCTGGCCACTTCTGCCTCAAGGCACCGATTCAGAAATAAGGTAAGCGCGGGCAGGAACAGACATCTTCAGGAGGAAGACAGGTTGCAGCCAGTGCAAAGGGAAGCAGAAGGTCAATCAACCATTTCTAAGCCCACCCCAGGGTGTGAAGGCCAACAGCAGGCTTTTGTTCACACACACAGTAACTGCAAACTGAAGACAAGTGAGCTAAGGTGGTTTTGCACGGCCAGAAAAATCTGATTAATTAAGAGCCTTTAGGTAAATCCCCATTTTGACCTGTTACGATTAATGACTCCAGGGGACTGATAGTATCTCTAATAAACTCCAAGTTCCACTGTGTTTGCATCCCAAATAACAACCACTAAACAATGCAGCTACAAACACGCAGTCCCACTGGCCAAATTAATTTAAAAGCCACTTCCTTGTAGCCGTTTATCCTCCACGTGCATGTTAAAATTAATTTAAAAGCCACTTCCTTGTAGCCGTTTATCCTCCACATGCATGTTAAATCGTTCCTTACTGAGGCGGGTTGAAAACACCAGTCTGGAACACTGTACCAAGTGTGAACTCACCTCCACGCCAGCGGCTGCCAACAGCCATCGTACGGGCTCCATTCGCCCCCTGCCATTAAGGTAGGTAAGCCTGGGCTTCCCCGACATGCTTCCGAGCTCCTGGTCCCCTGGAACACATGAAGCAGAAAACGGGGTCATAAAATTTGGTTTGAAAGGCAGGATGGGAGAGGGGCCATTGACACCACACAGCCTGTAAGATGTGCAGGGCTGTACAGCCTTCCCCAGGGCTGCCGGGGGGGGGTTGGTGTGATTGCAAGCAAAGACTGACACGTTGAAACAAGCGGTGTGAGCCCCGAGCCGCAGGAGGAACCTGGCTGTGTTTTAACACAAGTGTACAAAGCCACTTGAAAAACACTACCACATCCTCAGGGAAGTTACTCACCCGCAGATTTGGGCTTTCAGTACCCGAGCTATCATATTTAGAGCTGTAACTGGTGTCTTTACACTGCACTGCCCTCCCACATTGTCAGATTCCCAGCCAGCTGGACTTGCCAATTTGATTCTGATCTTCTTGATACCGCTTCTTCTTTTTTCACTTTTGTTCATTTTAGTTTTTCTGCCAGAATTTCCTTTAAACACAGCTTTTCCTTTCTGAGCAAGCAGCCAGAATGCAGCTGACTCCTCTTCCAAGGCTCCTAGTATGTCTCAGCAAGCTCAACCAGCTGTGAGGTCTCTCTTGGGCAGCAGGTAAACTGCACTCTGTCGTGTTTCTCACAGTCCCAACTCCTTCCCCACCCCGGCAGCAAGGTCTTCTCCTTCCAGGGTGGCTGTGGAGGGGTTCACTGCTGGATTTCATCAGGCCAAATATCAAGGGCAGTGGCTGGGGGTACGCACTGGTGTTTGGGAACTGGTCTCACTCCCAAGGTTGTGCCAGCTGGCACAGACCACAGCATGGTGGTCACATCTAAATGACATCTTGGAAATGGCCCTTGGCATGGGACAACTCCCAAATGATGCCTAGGAATTGCTTCAGGGAATGCTGTTTGCCCTGGATCAAAAATATGCCAGGAGCCATGTTAACAGTCCAACAGCCCAGATAATTAAGTTGCATTTAATAGGAATGTTTGCTGCCCCTGTTGAACATACTACAATAAACACAGTCACAGAAGCTTTCTGCTAATACCAGTTTTTGGCATCGGAAAGAACAGATTACTCAAAATTAGTATTTCAGTCACCTAGGTGTGCCTCTAGAAATTTGCACTGGTTTAAATAAACTATTTTTAAATGACAAATTTAGCTAAATCAGAACAACTTTTTTGAGAGACTAAGCCTCAGGCATTGGGATTCTTACCTTTGATTAACTTTTCATACTGCTCTCTTGTTTCCAAAAAAATTTCTTCAAACTGGGAAAGGAGAGAGACTAGTGTTACATTGCTGCACAGGAACATCTGTATTCTGTAAGTGACTGGGCATAAGCACATGCGGAATGACCAAAACGAGTGAAAGATAATGGCCTGGATCTTCAGATCCTTCAGATGTCCTGAGGGTCGCCCAGGCAGCTGGGGAGGAGCAGAAGGGCCTGGCCACTTCTGCCTCAAGGCACCGATTCAGAAATAAGGTAAGCGCGGGCAGGAACAGACATCTTCAGGAGGAAGACAGGTTGCAGCCAGTGCAAAGGGAAGCAGAAGGTCAATCAACCATTTCTAAGCCCACCCCAGGGTGTGAAGGCCAACAGCAGGCTTTTGTTCACACACACAGTAACTGCAAACTGAAGACAAGTGAGCTAAGGTGGTTTTGCACGGCCAGAAAAATCTGATTAATTAAGAGCCTTTAGGTAAATCCCCATTTTGACCTGTTATGATTAATGACTCCAGGGGACTGATAGTATCTCTAATAAACTCCAAGTTCCACTGTGTTTGCATCCCAAATAACAACCACTAAACAATGCAGCTACAAACACGCAGTCCCACTGGCCAAATTAATTTAAAAGCCACTTCCTTGTAGCCGTTTATCCTCCACATGCATGTTAAATCGTTCCTTACTGAGGCGGGTTGAAAACACCAGTCTGGAACACTGTACCAAGTGTGAACTCACCTCCACGCCAGCGGCTGCCAACAGCCATCGTACGGGCTCCATTCGCCCCCTGCCATTAAGGTAGGTAAGCCTGGGCTTCCCCGACATGCTTCCGAGCTCCTGGTCCCCTGGAACACATGAAGCAGAAAACGGGGTCATAAAATTTGGTTTGAAAGGCAGGATGGGAGAGGGGCCATTGACACCACACAGCCTGTAAGATGTGCAGGGCTGTACAGCCTTCCCCAGGGCTGCCGGGGGGGGGTTGGTGTGATTGCAAGCAAAGACTGACACGTTGAAACAAGCGGTGTGAGCCCCGAGCCGCAGGAGGAACCTGGCTGTGTTTTAACACAAGTGTACAAAGCCACTCAGGGAAGTTACTCACCCACCCTTCGTTTCCATCATCCTCACTGAAAAGATGAAAAGAATCATAGAATCATTCAGGTTGGAAAAGACCCTTGGGATCATTGAGTCCAACCATCTACCCTACTCTACAAAGTTCTCCCCTACACCATATCCCCCAACACCACATCTCAATGACTCTTAAACACATCCAGGGATGGTGACTCAACCACCTCCCTGTGCAGCCTATTCCAGTGTCTGACCACTCTTTCTGTGAAAAACTCCTTCCTAATGTTCAGTTCAAACCTAGCCTGTTGGAGCTTGAAGCCGTTCCCTCTCATTAGGATTATCCTAATCGTGATTAGTATCCTAATGGTGTCCTAATGGCTCAGAAACCAGTATAGGGTGCCTGATTTAAAAAAAAAAAAAAATAAAAAAAATTTACAGATGACCCCAGTTTTCTCAGAGTTAAAAGCCAAAGCTGCAACGTGATGTCTGTTGCACTTTGCATCCACCTGGCATTTCCCATTCAAATTAGGTTCACCATCCTCTAGTGATGTGTTTTCTTCAAATCACAGTGCTTTGTCAGTCTACTTAAAGTACGTTTGGAACATATGTTGCCAAAACTTGACTTTAAAGAACAATCAGGTCAAGAGTTCTCCCCTGAGCAATTCTGGTAAGAGCCAAGTCATGTTACTACAATAAATAAAATAGGAATATTTGGGATAATCCAGACAATATAATCCAAATACAGGTAAAGGAAAAAATAGTCACCTCCAGTTTTAAAAATGTGAATAACTGTTGCTAATTACAATGTTTTGCCTCTAAGACAGTGGTTTTATTATTTTCTGCATGTTGTGTGCCTATCTTTCACTATATGGCAGTGTGGTTTATCTATATAGCCCACAACAGCTAACTAGTGCCTCTCTCATTATCCTACTTCTCCGATACATTGCATCCCTATCATTCCAACACACATCGCCCCGACTCGTGATGAGCAGAAACTTACAGTAAATAAGACTTTTAACTAAAAAAGCCAAAGACTGCAATACCAAGAACGTGAAACTTAATCCTCTTGGAAAATTTATCTATTGTTTGCAGAACAAAAGCAGAGGGAGTGAAAAAGCCTCAGGTATAATTTTGTCATTTTACATGAACAAAAAATTCTATATGGCACTAAATTATGTGAGAAGAACAATGATAAATGGAGAATAAAAACCTGTCATCAGCTTCATTTTTTTTTATCCTTTTAAGAATAATTCTGTCAGCTGTAAGTGGATTTTAATTGTCTTCAGCTTCTGACACAGAAAAACACCCTTGTTTTTTGGTAAAGTCTCCTCAAACTTTAGATCCACTGAATGCATCTCTGTTGACTACGCAGGGACCTGGTGGCTCAGTTTAGTTGCCCATTCCTATGTGCCTGCTGACCCCTGAGATTCCCTAAAGGTGGGCAGATATATCCCTCGTCTTACTGGAGTCAGGGCAACTTTTTTTACCATAAATCAGTATACCTAGCCATCTAGGCTCTCAATGCCTTTTTGTATTTATTTGGGGAAAGGTACAGGTATCATGGACAAGGCTCTCTCAGAACTTCACTCAGTCCTCCACTATTTTTCTAAAATTTTAGTAACAGGTTTTCAGGATGTTGTGTATACAAAAAAAAAAAAAAAAAACCACCAAACAACTGTTTCTGATACAATATATTGATGATTTATTAGCAGCCAAAGAATCTTGTGTAGCTAACACCCAGTCCTTACTGTTTGCTTCAGCTGAAAAGGGCCATTGTCCTTTCCATGTAAGTTACTATCTTTTTTTTAAAGAGAAATGTAGAATATCTGGGTTGCATTCTCCAACAAGACGAATGGCGTTTATGGGAAAACCATATTAAACCCATTCAAAATCTTTCCCAACCAGTTACTAAAAACAAATGCAAGCCATTTTAGGAGCTGTAGGGTTCTGCCACCCCTGGAGAGCTATTTTCGAGGAAATGGCATAACCCCTGATACCAATTATTGCTCAAGATGCTGGAGAACCCATCCACTGGGCAACAGACCAGGTAAAACCATCCCTGCCTGGGACTGCTAGACTACAACAAACCATCTACCTTGGTTGTACAAGAAGGGCAAGGAATAGTCTCTGGGATGGTGACTAACACTCTTCATCTGGGGAAGGAACTCCACATCACAGCTGTGTATTTACCATCCGTGAAGCCGAAAAGACTCACGAAGATTTAACAAACATGCCATTTCTTAATCCCAGTCTGAACCTATTAATTGGCGGGTCTTCATATTATCTGAGCAGCAACTGGGCTACGGGTTATTAAATAACTATTGTGAATGAACTGGTGGAGGCTTCACCACTCAGTTCGAAGCTGAGCGCGCGAGCAGCCAAATTAATTGCATTAACAGAGGTCTATCAGCTGGCCAAAGAAAAGACTGTAAATATTTATGCCGATTCTCGATGTGCATTTCATAGAATCATAGAATTGTCTAGGTTGGAAGAGACCCTTGGGATCACACCACGCTACTGGGCAGTTACGGAAGCTGCGTAGGATTGTAACTTCTAGTGGAAGTAAAATATCAAACACTCCACAAATTAGTGGACGGCTGAAAGCCATACAATTGCCAGAGAAAGTTGCTATCACTCATCAACCAGCCCATGCCGGCAAAGGACAAAAGAAGAGATAAGAAACAGTCTAACAGATATTGCTGCTAAAGCCACAGCACGACAGCCGTATGAACCACCGGGTTTACTACCTTCCGAGGGTCTGACCTGGTGTTGCCCACTGCTGAAAAAAGATGCATTTGACTCTTCCTGCTGAAGAAATGGGCTCTTGCAAAAGGTATGAAACGGTCAAAGACTTCCAGGCAATGTGAGAAGTAGATATGGCAAACTTCCCTATTTTACCTCAGCAATACCTGATTGCCATAGCAAAAATGCATCACCATCCAGGGCATTTTGGGATCACTGCACCAGCCCAGACACTGCTGAAGAATCGGTTCATGTCAGGAATTTATGCTGCAGCTAATTAAGTAACCACACCTTGCATGCACTACCTTTAGCCTTAATATTTAGCAAAGGTCTCAACACAAAATTTGTCTATATACAGACGTTTTTACTGCTTTTGTCTAAAATCCATATTTCCATCCTATTTCCTCGTGAGCCTTAATGACATGCCTGTCTTGAGTTTCTCCAAGGATACTTCTTAGCATTGTAAGAAGGGATTAAGAGGGGGTGGTCTTTCAGAAACACCATTATCTGCATTCAGTGTGCAGAACCCTTTAGCCCCGGAGCTGGGAGCAGAGTCCAGGGTACCAAAAGGGCCACTTTTCCTGCTCAAACCCAGAAGAAACCGCCAGGGTGCCAGAGGCTCACGCTGTTCTCCCACCCACCGTTGCCTTCCCACACTTTGTCCCCTCAGCAGTTTCAGGGCTGTCTCCCTCAGCTCTGAACTGCACCGCAGGATTCATTTCCTGGTTAAAAGAAAAAAAAAAGTCTTTTTCTTGCTCTCTCTCTCCTGCAACTTCCAGCTGGTAACTATCAAGCCATGCTTACTCTACCTGCTACATGGTCTAAGGAGAGCAGAGAATTTCCATTAACCCAGCAGATGCCCTAATAAATTTGGAAGTAGTCGCTCAAACACTTTAAGAAAGGGGAAATCATAAGTTAGTACTTACCTCCTGACCTTAACTCAGCCTCCTCCCAGCACGGGCAGGTTCCCCGGGGGTGTTTAAACTTTGGAGTTTAGGGGAGTTCCCAGCCATGCCCAATTAGAGACAAAATCTCCCGTTGCTATTCAGCTGCCTCTACCCAGCTTAAAGACGTACGTCTCCGAAAATTGCCATCCAAGGTGGAGACTATCTATCTTCCTTTTTCATGTTGCTGATATGACCACACCATGTGGTTACTCTCATAGTTTCTATGGCAGGCATCTATTCAAACCGCTTCCTTGGAATTATTGGGGTGTTTTACCCAAATACAAGGGTGAGACACTTTAAAACACTGAGAAAATTATAGATGTTTCCAGGTCATATTTAGGGTAATAGTAACCATTTAAAGATTAACCACTGAAGTTTCTAGGCTTATTTCACTATTTAAGAGTAATCCAGGCTTTTATTGTCAGTGCTGTATGGCACAGAAAAGATACCCAAAGTATCAGCAAATAATGCTTAATTACATCAAAATAGAGTTTGTCAGTATCAAACTCCCTTAGTGATAACTTGGTATAAAAAATAGATGAGGAGTTTATGTCACAACTTGCCCTATGTCTTAAGGCAATACACTCAGTTTTGGAAATTGAGTGTATGTGGCTAATACTCAGTTAGAGATGAAATAAACTATGATTTTCCTACCCTGTTTCCACGAAAAGTTACTGCTTCAGCTTTGCTATCTACATTTCAGGTGAAAATACCAAACCTGAAAGTGGATGTGCACAGACACAAGAATGGCATAGCAGGTGGGAAATGGGATTTGGGTGCCAAAGATCATGTTCTCACCTCTAGCATGGACCCACCTGTGATGCTGGGCATCACTTTACACCCCTGCAGCAGGCGTCAGTACAGCTGATCTGAAGATCTGTTCACAGAACCCAGCACTGAATCAAGATTAATCTGTTCCTGCTTTTGAGGTCTGTGGTATCAGCAACTACCTGAGTGCAACAGTTGGCTCAGGAACAGTGTCCACAGAAGACCACGCAAGTAACTAGTGTCCCCCTGTCCTTTCTGCAGTCTCATATGGCAAAGAAGGAGGAGAGGAAGAGGTCTCCGATTTGAGGTACAGGGATGAGTGGTCAGGCAAAGCTTTCTGATGCTTTTTGGATTTGCTGAATGTGGCCACATCCAACTTTGTTGTTCCCCTTCCACACACTCCTGTTTGCCACAAAGACTTTCCCCTTATCCTCTTTATTTTGCTTCCAGCACAGCCTTTCATAATGTAGTTGTAAAGCTCTTTTATCATCTAAAGGTATTGTATCACTGAGGTTACTATTATCTATAACTTGAATAGCTGTTCTTTAAACCTCTAGAGTAGAAAAGAAAATAAGTTGTTTTTTTTAATAAATGATTTGTTAAGCCACACCTGTGAGCATTCAGGCAGCTGGCATGGAGCCCTGGTACCACTTAGTGATCTTGGGTGGGGCATAGGCAGATTTTAAACAGTGCATACACCATGCCCTGGCATGCCAACTTCCTACTGTGCTCTGTGCTCACTGTGCTGCAGGTTAGACCAAACCCAAAGTCTTAGAATCATAGAATTATAGAATGGTTTGGGTTGGAAGGAACCTTAAAGATCATCGAGTTCCCTGCCCTGGGCAGGGACACCTCTCACCAGACTTTTCAAGGCCCCATCCAGCCTGGCCTTGAACCCCTCCAGGGATGGGGCAGCCACAGCTTCTCTGGGCAACCTGTTCCAGTGCCTCACCACCCTCACAGCAAAGAATTTCTTTCTGGTATCTAATCTAAATCTCCCCTCTTCCAATTTAAAACTATTACTCCTTGTCCTGTCACTGCACTTCCTGACAAAGAGTCCCTCCCCAGCTCTCCTGTAGCTCCCTTCAGATATTGGAAACTGCTAGAAGGTCTCCCCAGAGCCTTCTCTTCTCCAGGCTGAACAACCCTATTTCTTCTCAAAACGTACCTGCCTGCAATCCTCACAAGCCACTAAGTGGCTGGCTTTGGGGAACATGCCTGATTCCAGCTTCCAACAGCATCCTCTCAGAGGTGGGTATACAACTAACTGCCACTGGAGAACTGAACAAGTTGGGTTATGAGGATTCTCCCCTTGCTGCTTATTGAGCTCCTAAACTGAAGCACAGCACCAC
The DNA here is from genome assembly GCF_001431845.1 of Calidris pugnax. NCBI lineage: Eukaryota > Metazoa > Chordata > Aves > Charadriiformes > Scolopacidae > Calidris > Calidris pugnax. The sequence continues at coordinate 1,066,821 of NW_015090902.1, read as the reverse complement.
TGCGATAAAAAATTAAGAGTCCACGTGAATAGTTAGAACAAGCCATACATCACTCAAACCCAGACTTGCTGCAAACCTTCACCAAGTGCTTTGGTTCTGTCCTGGAATCTTTACCAACCTCCTGAGGACAAGGTTAACCAAGCCTGGACTCACCCTCACACATAGCTGTGTAAGCTGTTTGGCACTTACCTGCGCCGCCGGCACAGAAAAGTCTGAACACAGTAACTAACCCTAATCCTGATTTACAAGGAGAGCTTAAATGGAGAGCCAGTTTACAGTATGCTATCATTTGGATCATTTAGTCTTTATTGATCTAAGTATCTCAGCGTGGTCAAAAGGCATATTTATATAGGCACAAGATAGGCAAGATCAAGGCTTCAAAGCCAACTGAAAAATAACCTCCGTAGTACAAATTTCATTGTGAAATATTTATCTTAAATAACCCAGGTATCTTACCGACTTTATATTTTGACAGGAACTTGTGTATGTTTCCTCTGTTTGGTCTCTGGTGTGTACTGTAAACTTTTTAAGACTCTGAGTTTATGCATGATGTTACAACTAAAACTAATAATAATCTAAGCTTAGGTTTAAAGAATCCTTTTATTTTCAAAAGAGGGTGTAAAGAAGAAAAGCAGAAATTTCCATCCTGTTTTTATCTGATGTTGGCCAATTATAAAGCTGGACAACAATGTGGGGTTTTTTCCCCAATAAAAATCTTTTTTTTTTTTAAATAAAAAAAGATTAAAAATGATCAATTTGAAAATATTTAAAATAAGTTCTTAGCCTGTAGAACATTCTTTGTTTGTTTTGGTCCTTTTTTTTTTTTAATAAGACCAGATTTATTTATACTTCTCAGACAAGGAGAAATAGGTTTTATTGACCACAAGTCTGTTTCTTCTCCTGTAAGAAGATACTCTTTATTCACTGTTTGGAAGCACATTCTAAATTATGAAATATATGGGTTTTAATGACATTTATGAATAACGTTCTAACTCTGCATTTACCTGTTTTGCAGATAACAGTTTGTGAAATGTAAGGTGGCTTTCTCTCTAATGACATTTTCAGCATGAGATTCATTTGTTCATATTGCACCTGCAAGACCGCACAAATCTAGAAGACCAAAAATCAAGGTTTAATTAGGAAAAACGAGTTGAAAATGACAGCAGATGGTACCTGGTAAAAACCAAACCTGTTAATGCTACATCTTCTTCATCTGCTCTCTAATGACATTTTCAGCATGAGATTCATTTGTTCATGTTGCAAGTGCAAGACCACACAAATCTAGAAGAACAAAAATCAAGGCTTAATTAGGAAAAATGAGTTGAAAATGACAGCAGATGTTACCTGATAAAAACCAAACCTGTTAATTCTACATCTTCTTCATCTAGTGGTGGCTTTCACTGGCTGCCAGGCTGAAGGAACTTCTTTTTTGTGGCAATGTTGCTTACTCTTGCTTTAAAAGCTTAAAATTGAAAACAACACAACTTCTAAGAATAAGGGTGGGGAAAGTTCTACCAACAAGCCAACACAAGCCTGTGAAATCAGCTTCGTCAGGTGGTGGCTCAGGGCTGATGACGAGGGAGGAGGCAGTTTCTCAGGAGCAGATGGCACAACCTCAGAGAAAAGGAAGTGCAAGTCAGATGGTACAAGTCTACAAGGCAAGGTATAAAACTATCCAATGGCCAGTAGTGGGGACAATCTGCCTCTCACAATTTAATCTTTCAGCTCTAGAGAGCTGCTTAGCCCCTGAAGGTTCAATCTCTTTCAAGATTTCACAGCATTTATTATTTTACTCTTGATATCACTTTCATTCTTTTAAATTCCTGGCCTCAACAACATCCTCTAACAATGATTTCCATCACCTTATTATGAAAATTTTGGCTTTCATTGCTTGTATTTTGCTGCTTTTAGTTTCATTGAGTGTCTTATTCCACTTCTATTATAAGATAGGGGAGACGAAAGCCCTTCTCTGTCTCTCTCACTGCTACCACATGCATAAAAAGTAATTTATCTGTTTATTTTTTTTTAAATTGCACTGTAATTCACTTCTCACATGCATTTCTCAGCTCTGTTTTTTAATTTTCTATTCTTTGTATTTTACTTTGTTGGCTGTTTTTCCTAATCCTCACTTGATTACTTCTGCGTTCTGTAAGAGCGCGAGAAACTGCCAAGCATTTTAACTTGTCTTTCTCAAAACTTTGAATGAATGTGGGTGTATTACCTGCAGAAATTACCTGCAGAAAAGGAAACTTGGAGAGAATGGAGGGCACTTTCTCTACTACCATCAGGATAGCTTCTATCAGTTGCTGGATTTCTGTGCACAGAATTTTGACAGATACAAAGGGTTGTAAGTAGCTTGATTCAAGAGGAAAAAAGGTTTACAGGAATTAAAAAAACTAATGACTTTTCTCAGTTTTGCTCCAGTACAGAGTTGATGGAGATAATCATGACCTAAACCTATATTTTATATTTGTTTCTGCATCCCTGGACAGCTTATAAATTGCACATGTACAGCAGTTGGTACATAAAAACTATAAAGAAAAAATGATAAGAAGAAACAGTAGATATGGTATAAGATATATTAAAAGTGGAGGGGGAAATGGGTGGTTAGTCATATGTGCGGTGGGTCGGATACAAACCTCCACTTGCTTTTGTTCCCTTGTTCTTAAGGAGAGGTTTTCAACTCGAGTTTGCTGATGGAACAGGAGGAATCTGGCTCATCTCGCCCAGCGAGTTCACAGTGCTATAGACCTCAGTGGTCACTTCACAAAGGCAGCATCTCACTTCCACAGACACACGTGAGCTTCTTTTCATCAGCCTGCACGCTGGGAGGTTAAATAAATACAACTTGAACTGCCCTTGCCGTGGCAGGAATATTGAAAGAAGGCTTTGGTGTGCTTGAGAGCTGTGCTGAAGCTCTGTGTGGTCTTTATGTACAAGGTAATAACGTTGTAATAAGTAAAATACAGTAAATACACGCATGTTAGAAAAGTGTTGATGGGGCTATGTCTCACTGGTGGAACGTGGAGATTCCTCATCTTCTACATAGGAATGAGCAGAAAAGACAGATCAATCTCTGGAGCCTAAACCTATACGCTTGTCTTCAGTAGTCTGGCTTGAAGAGGCATCCTTCTTGCTTCAAGGAGAACCGAGACACTATCCAACCAGTGAAGTCTTACTCTGTCCCTTGTAGGGTAAAAATGACCCCTGGATCCCGGAGATGTGACTTCTCCAGCCTCAACCCTGCACCGCTTCATATTAGCACCTGTTACTATTAGCAAGAAAGTACCACGGCAGGAGAAAAACAAACAGTGTGCTTGTTTCATTAAGGTCAAGATACACACACTCCTGTCACATCTTTGTTTTGTTGCACGGGCAATTCTTTGTGAGAACTTAAACAGTGAGATACTCTGCCAAGTGTCAGAGTTACACTGTTCATTCCAAAGCTGTCCCTGTGCAACCTCTTCTTAGAGAAACTTTCTGACACATTTCTGACTATTGCTCAAAGCGGTTTTGCAAAGGAATCCAAAACAAACAGTTCTCTCCTGGATCATCCCTGCTCAACCCTGCACCGCTTCATATTAGCACCTGTTACTATTAGCAAGAAAGTACCACGGCAGGAGAAAAACAAACAGTGTGCTTGTTTCATTAAGGTCAAGATACACACACTCCTGTCACATCTTTGTTTTGTTGCACGGGCAGTCTTCAGTAGTCTGGCTTGAAGAGGCATCCTTCTTGCTTCAAGGAGAACCGAGACACTATCCAACCAGTGAAGTCTTACTCTGTCCCTTGTAGGGTAAAAATGACCCCTGGATCCCGGAGATGTGACTTCTCCAGCCTCAACCCTGCACCGCTTCATATTAGCACCTGTTACTATTAGCAAGAAAGTACCACGGCAGGAGAAAAACAAACAGTGTGCTTGTTTCATTAAGGTCAAGATACACACACTCCTGTCACCTCTTTGTTTTGTTGCACGGGCATGCATTCTTTGTGAGAACTTAAACAGTGAGATACTCTGCCAAGTGTCAGAGTTACACTGTTCATTCCAAAGCTGTCCCTGTGCAACCTCTTCTTAGAGAAACTTTCTGACAAATTTCTGACTATTGCTCAAAACAGTTTTTCAAAGGAATCCAGAACAAATAGTTCTTTCCTGGATCATCCCTTGAGAAAAGTTCTCCTACAGCAAAACTCTCTGCTGAATTTATTTAACTCTGCAAGAACTAAATATAAGGTAGTTACTTCCTTGAGAAAGTGAGTGGAGAGTTGATCTCTCCTTGAACTGATGTGTGTCTGGGTAGGCTGGCACCGCTGGGGTCACATGTGTTAAGCTGTGGCATCCGAGGCTCAAGTACGAGGTGAAGGTCTTTTTCTGTTCCCAGAAAGGCCAACATTTCCCTTCCATCTTCTCCTGGATGACATTTCTTTCCTGGATCATCCCTTGAGAAAAGTTCTCCTACAGCAAAACTCTCTGCTGAATTTATTTAACTCTGCAAGAACTAAATATAAGGTAGTTACTTCCTTGAGAAAGTGAGTGGAGGGATGATCTCTGCTTGAACTGATGTGTGTCTGGGTAGGCTGGCACTGCTGGGGTCACATGTGTTAAGCTGTGGCATCCGAGGCTCAAGTACGAGGTGAAGGTCTTCTTCTGTTCCCAGAAAGGCTAACATTTCCGTTCCATCTTCTCTTGGATGACAATTCCAGGTGTGAGATGAAATGGTTCTGCTGCAGTGTAGACATCAGCCTGAAATGGGAAGTAGTAGTTGTAAGGCAAGCAACATAAACGACTTGGAACCTGCAGCATAAGCAGAAAGCTGTCCCCAGTTCTGCAGTGGGATTAAGAAGTGGTGCCTAGAGCGAGGTACTTCATGGGTCAACCTCAGAGCTGGACGTGGAGCTACACCACCAAGCTATTTGAAGATTTCCACTATACGCCAAGGTCACATTAGCTTTTTTGGATACCAGTGCCACGTTGGGAGCTGGTACTGCTTAGAGGTTTAAAGTTACTTTACCAGGTTCTGTCCTTCAGGTCCTTCCCCTGGAGGTTGTACTTCTTGGTCTGTATGGTTGAGGATGGCTCTGGGCTGGACCATCTTCACCTCACCAGCTCCCACCATGGGCACTTGCTGAAAGAGCAGGGCTCCATCTGGGGACAGAAGAAAGTAACATCAGTCTAATTCAATGCCCACAGCTCTTGCATTGTTGAAATGGAGCTGAGAGACACACCTTGTAGCTGCCGGCAGCTGAAATTTCTCCCAGACATAAGTAGGATGTAGAAGAGCATCCTAGGAGCAAGATTGGGGTTTAAGACAACTCCGAATTTTGGGTGTTGAGTGCAGCCCGATGAGGACTCCTCTGCACCAGCAGTGCCCAGGCAGAGACCCGATGTCCATCTCCTCCTCTGAAATGCCAGCTTCTCTCTCCTGGACCTCAAAGCAGTGGCCACCACACACCAGCGTTTGCTCCATGGCCCCCAGCTGGTCCCAGTAATCCCCACGGCCCGTTTGGAAACCAGCTGAAGGGCAAGCTTGTTTGTATCACATCAAAACCAGATACTGATGTATGTAGGGACCCAGTGCTGGAAGCAGGGGCTGCGGGGTGGCCTCTGTGGGGAGAGGCCACGGTTGCCCCGTGACAGACACAGCCAGTGCCAGCCCATTCCAACCAGCTCCAAACAACCCACCATAGGGCACGACTGAGCCCCACAGCCACGTTGGCTGCACCTCGGGGGGAAACGTATTTAAGAAGGGGCAAAACACTGCCTGGCAGAGTGTGAGGGAGAAACAGGGTGAGAAACAGCCCTGTGAACACCAAGAGGAAAAGGTGGGGAGGAGGTAGAGGGTTCCGTAAGGAAAGAGGGAAGTTGAACCTGGAAAGAAGAGCAGGGGGAGGAATCATAGAATGGTTTAGATTGGAAAGGACCTTAAAAATCATATAGTTCCACCCCACTGCCACAGACAGGGACACCTCCTCCTAGACCAGGTTGCTCAAAGCCCATCCAGCCTGGCCTTGAACCCCTCCAGGGATGGTGTATCCACAACTTCACTGAGCAACCCGTTCCAGTGTCTCACTACTCTTAGAGTGAAAAATTTCTTCCTGATCTAAATCTACCTTCTTCCGGTTTGAAGCTATTACCCCTCATCCTATCACTCTATGCCCGTGTAAAAAGTCTCTTTCCAGCTTTCTTGTAGACCTCCTTCAGATACTGGGAAGACCACTATAAGGTCTCCTTTGAGCCTTCGCTTCTCAGCCTGCTCTTGTAGGGGAGATGCTCTCTGATAATCTTTGTGGTGTTTAGGAAGCTCTTTCCTCATATTCTGGAGAAAAAGTTCACTTAGCAAAGGAATTAAGATCAACAACTACAGACTTTACCAAATTTTCATATGAAACCAATCTGTGATTAAAACAAGGACTAAACTGTAATTGCAACTGACATTAGGAAGGCAGGTGACAGTTAAGCCAGCGTATAAAATTCATATTCCTGGCAATGAGGGAAAAGTATTTGTAGTGTTGAGAACTTCAGTCATGCTGAAGCTGGGGAGACTGATGAGCTCTCAAGTGGGCAACTCATTCATCAAATATCAGATGACTGTACTCACTGCATTCCAAGGTCAAGCAGCATCTTATTTCTCAACCTATAGCTAACAGAGGAATTAAACAATGTCATTAGGGATCGAGCACACATCTCTTCTTGTAAACTATATCATTAATATAAAACTATAAATAACAGATATGAAACCCCAAGATAAAATCCTACAGAGCAGCTTTTCAAAGCATAAATGCCATTTATCAAAGTGATTAAAAGCATTTGAAATTCCTTTGTCAAGTCATCTGCTGAAATCACAGATTAAAAAAAAACAAAAAACAAAAAAAGAGAGGAAAAGAAATAACATTTTGAGTTTGGCAAGTATCAGACCTTAGATAGGAACTACACCAGGTTTGTGTGACTGTTTACTACCTTTCCTTCACTTCTCCCTTCTCTGCTTTATAAAAGCAAATGAGGCATACAGGTTAATAAGGATCCCCTTCGTATCAAGTATAAAGAATTTATCCTCCAAGAAAAGTAAAAATAAAGCACACAAGCCTCAACTTTCATTCATGACACAACACAACATGACCACAGAAAAATAAAAAGTTTATTTGATTAGAAAAGATCCTCTAGATACAGCAGTTATACAAAAATACCACCTAGCAGTCAATTTGTTTCCTAATTCAGTAATTACAGAGCAGCTTAGTTATAAAGGCACAATGCTGACATTTCAGACAAGTCAGTAATGTCCAACAGAACTGGCAAGAGAAACACCTCCCTTCTACTTTCTTTCAAAAACACTCGTTTCACTTGCCTGCAGTGATACTAAAACCAACAAAGGCCTGCACTGGAAACAATCATCATACAAAAATCTGATCTGGATCTCAGAAGCAGCAGAACATGCTGAAGCTTTCAGTCAGCAACTCACATTTTCCTTTTCTCTCTTCCAAAAAAGTCTCCAGGAAGACAGCATGCTTGCTGCCATTCCACTTGCTTAAAATCACCAGAAAAATCTCAAGAAGAATGAAGGAAAAATACAGGCTAGTAGTGAAGTGTTACAAAAGACACCTGCCTACTTTGTTTTGTATGAGCGAACGCAAGATACTGCCCATTGAAACTCCTTTCCAACAGCCCTTTACCTTCTCCCTAAAGTATAATTGGACACGTGCAATCTGACAGGCATCTTAAACCCAGCACAGCTGTTGTTTTAGCCAGGCACACTAATTCGCTTTCATGTCATAATACATGTGGAGAACTCTCCTCACAGTCTCCACGTACTTGTCATCAGAAATTGGTTTTCTCTGGCTTCCGGGCTGCAGAAATTTCTTGATTGTGGGGATGCTGCTTATCTTTGCTTTAAACGCCTACGAGATGAACAGCAAGTAAAGAATTTTAAGGACATGTGGTATTCAAAGAACACAAAGTAACACAATTTAAAAAAAATTACTGATTTGTGTAACATCCTTTAACAAGTTGTTAGTGGAGGCGAGACAGGAAATAGAGTCTTAGCGACGGGTGAGTTTTACTCCCCCTTGTTCTGACCTTATTATTTTAAACAGTAATAAACCAGCCCTCTGTCTTGTATGGATGAAGTGGAAACAGTTATCTGTGGTTTCAGATGTGTACTTTACTCAAATCACTTCTTGTGATCCAGAAAATACCTTCTGCTTAAAAGTATCACAGAACTGGTGGTGAGGGGAGGGAAAAAACAGGGAGGGTGGATTTCTTCAGATCTGTACAAGGATTACTCCAGAAAATAACGGATTCTCTAGATGCGACTTATTATGAGGTTTTTCTTAAAGCAAGCAGACCAAAACTACAATGAAAGAGGAGAGACAAATGCTCTTGTTTTGAGGAATTATCTACACACAACCAACTTTGAAATATCATTTATCGCGTTTCCAGCCCTATGAGTATATTTTTAGTGTAAGGTACCTGTAACCGAGGAAAGCCTGAGAGCACGTCTGACTTCTTCTCTTCTACCATTAAAATGGCTTCAAGAAGATGAACATCTGCCCAACTAAAATTGTTGCCAACAAGAAAGTCCTGCCCATGGGTTTTCAAAACCTGGAAGTGTAATAAATGAAAATGTTCAGATGTTGTATAGCCAGCTGGGGTTGACGCTTTCGAAATGCACAGGCACATCTTCTTTGACAATACTTACTGCCCCCTCTTCCATTCTCCTTTCCCTCCCATGCAACTAGGGATACTACCAGTGTGGGGAATGTGGGGCCAGTGCCCGCAGCCACTGATCATTTTTATGGGACATCTCCATGAGCAGTCCTCACAGTGGCAATCTGGAATCCCAGGGCTTCTCTTACCCATCCTGCCTCCCTATAGCCCTAGGTAACCCCACGTTCTGGACCATAGGGCTAGATACCTCCTTGGTATTCACTCCTTTCCAGCCTAATAAATCTTGTCATTTTCTGTACGTAGTTACAAGCTTCAATGGGAAAATAGAGAATTTAAGAGAGGTGATCAGCCTAAAGCATCGGGGCTGGGATGCAACAAGTGGAATCTGGGGCAGAATGAACTCTGGCAGCCATTTATAGGAAAGCTGGTCTTTCCTATAGAAAGACAGTGGGGAACTGTCTTCCCTTTAGTCTTTAAAACCGAAAAGCAGCTATTTCTGCCAGACCATCCTGTCTCTGTATATTCATTTCCACTGACAGCACCTCTTGGGTCCTGTCTCTCAAAGGATCAGTTAAACACCAAGATTCCAGTATGGCCTACGCAGCAGACCACTCACACTAGAAGACAGTAGTGATACCTTGGATTACTGTAGTTAAAAAGACACGTAGAGGTATGTGAAACGTTAAATAAAGCTGATGAAAGCTATTCTAAAATGGCATTGCCTTCACAGTGCAAGTTACGCAGTTTGATTTCTCCAAAAAACAGGAAGTTGTTATTTTAACTGTATATTGCTGTGTTTACACGTTCATTGGTTCATAACAGTTTTGAGCCAAAGGGGAGACTTGGACTCTTCAGTCTGAACGTTGATGCTGCTCAAACAATGAAATCTCAGTCAGGAATTTCTGCGTTGAACCCACTCTATAACTTGTCTCATTCTGCTCTGACCTCCCTCTCATCTCTCCAGCCCACAGACAGTAGGATGTCCTGGTTTAAACAACTGCACTGACACCTTTCTCCTTCTGCTTTCAGGAAAATATCCTAAACAACTGCACTGACACCTTTCTCCTTCTTCTGCTTTCAGGAAAATATCTAGTGTTCCCATTGGTATCATTCCAGAACAATGGAAGGAAATAATCCTCCTACATACCTTTTCATATACTGGGAAATATCTTCTGATTGCCTTTTCAACTATGACAGCACGTTGTTTCTCTTTATCCTCAGCGGATAAGAATGGGAAAATCAAAATGAAGCCCATAAGGTCATCAGTTCCTCCAACATACATATCGATCCTTAAAACCAAAGCAAACACAAGCCTTAAATAAGACAGCACCTTCATAAGCAGAGTTTTCTTAGATTTGTGTTGTGATACTAAAAGCTGAATTTCCCACCCACCTCATGTAAGTTATTTTTGCAGTTAAAAAAAAAAGTCACAGTCCGAGTCTCACTCATATTTGTAGTGTTGTTGGCACTTTACTTGCCTCATTGTGCAGGATTCAACAGGACTGTACAGAGCTTAAAAAAGTTTAACTTTGGTGTCACAGATCACCTCAGAATCACCAAAGAATCACTCAGCACCACAAGAAGAATCATCCCCAACAGGCTCAGTTATCTGGATGTATCCCACCTTCAAGGTTTCATCCAAAGTCCAAATGGTGCCAAATAGATTTAATAATGGAGTTGGAAACCTGAAGTGCACCAGGTTCCACATCTAGCTAAATTATTACTAAAGCAGTTCTTCAGTTTGTCCCTTTTATCCATTTTTCCAGATCTTTGACAGCAGGTTTTCTACTGTAGACAAGACTCAAATTTAAATTAAGTCCTCATGAATATGAATAAAATGCCTGGTAAAATAGGCTAACAAAGTCTTCTAACCATCCTGTGTCACAGGAGGTTTGAGTTCCTGCTGTGCAATAAAGACTAACCGCAGTTTTTTGTTGTCAGGCAACAGCTCCTCGAGAAAGCCTCTGTAAGGATTCAACACGTTGTGTGTGATAAGAAGCTATCAGATATTCCTGCAAGCCTTAACTTCCTGCAAGCCAGCTTCTCCCTGCATCTATCCAGTCTGTGCTTCCACCCTCTGCAAGACCAGCTCTCCCAACTACTTAAACGTGGAGCTGATCTCAGCAAGCCTTCCTTCAAACACTGACTCTTCCTTCCCCCTGGCCAAGGACAAAACAGCAAAAATACTTCATTTATGTTTGCTGATAAAACAGCAGGAATAGGCTTCAGGCTAAATCAAAAACTCGATGGAAGAGAATTCTGTTTGAAGGAGGAGGTATGCCAGAAATGCAAGCTCCAGGAAATGATGGCTTATTAACAACACAAAGAAGCTGATAAGCTATCCCTGAGGTTCCCGTCTGAATATTCATTCTTTTTGTAAAGCCCCTAAACCTGCTTCAGCCATTTCTTCCAACCATTCAAACCATTTAATGGCAGTGTAATGTGAAGTATCTATTAAAGTCAGATGCTTTACTAGCTGACCTTTAGTTTTACCTTCTTTTGAAAAACAATAGGAAATCGAAAATGTAAAGGCTACATATTGAGATATGTAACCCAATCATATTTTTTTTTCCTTCACATAGACACAACATCAAGACCTGGATTTAATTTCACATGAAACCAGAACTTTTTCCAAGTTTTCAGCTGTTCCTTCTCCAACTCCCAAAGACCTAAACCATGCATTTTTTACAGTGCTGTGGAACATCACGCAGGCACAGATAACATCAATGACAGATCTAAATTTGCAGCCAAAAGTTAAAAACTAACCACTGCTTTCCAAAAAGTTTTCTGTTTACAGAAGTAATTCAACATTTACAGGCCAGTCACCTCTCGAATACCTGTGTCAACCTGTATTAATCTTTTACTAAAGCACAGTATAACCCTGCCTCAAATATTTTTATGTAAAAATAATCAAATTAGAACAAATCAGTTGGCTTGCATCTGACTGTGGCCTGTCAGGCTCCCTGTAAGTTGTGTGTCACTAAGGCACACAAGTGATCCTCTGGGCGAGCAAGCATGCCATTTATTCTAGATGTTTTCTAGATTCTAGATGTATTCTAGATGGGACTGTTTAGTATGAGGAAGAGGAGGCTGAGGGGAGACCTCATCACTCTCTACAACTACTTGAAAGGACACTGTAGAGAGGTTGGGGCTGGTCTCTTCTCACAGGTAATTAGTGACAGAACAAGAAGGAATGGCTTCAAGCTCCAACAGGGTGGGTTTAGATTGAACATTAGGAAGGAATTTTTCACAGAAAGAGTGGTCGAGCATTGGAATAGGCTGCCCAGGGAGGTGGTTGAGTCACCATCCCTGGCTGTGTTTAAGGGACTGAGGGATATGCTGTAGGGGAGGACTTTGTAGAGTAGGGTAGATGGTGGGACTCAATGATCCCAAGGGTCTCTTCCAACCTGAATGATTCTATGATTCTATGTATCTAAGCTACTATAATAAATTCAAGTAGAGTAGTATTGTTACAGTACAGGGTTCTCTCCTTCAGGTCCTTCCCGTAGAGGTTGTACTTTGCTGCTATGTAGTTGGCGATGGCTCTGGTCTGCACCATCTTCATCCCATCGATCTCCACCATGGGCACTTGCTGGAACAGCAGGGATCCATCTAAAGGGAAAGCCACACATTATTCTACTGGATCCGGTGACTCCATGTCTGATTTCTTGGTGTCTTCAGAAGATCACTACTTCTCTGGTGACCTTGCTGTGGGTAGTCGTTTTATTAAGCAGGAGTTCTTCCATGCAAACACCAAATTACAGTGGCACAGACAAACTAAACTGCAGAACACAATTATTGTGGATTAACATCCTTGTTTTAAAAAAATTTCACTGAAGTTGCAGTCAGGACTGGGTATAGCAGCTTTTATGCTGAAATTGAAATGCAGTGGAGACAAATCACACTAAACATATCAACTGAGTAAAAAGTGTCTAATTCTAAATACATTTTTAAAATTTTGTTCCATTATTTAAAACACAGTTGAAGCAAATGTCAGATTCCAAAATTTCTCTCTTATAACCAGTATCCTAAGCTAAATCAGGACAGTCAATGAAGTTTTAGGATACTTTTTTTCAAGTTACTGAAGCCCAGGGTAAGTTTGTGAGACCAGGTGGGATATGTAGACAAATGGAAAACAGAACAAGCCAGAAGCCTGGGAAACTCTCCAGGCTGGAAAGACATTCAATTTTCAATTGCATCTGTCCACGTATGAGAAAAAAAAAATAATCTGCCTCCGCAGCTGTTCACAGCTCTCAGATTTACTCCTCTCTCTGCTGTGTGGAAAGAAAGTCCCACACAGTCTTCAAAATCTTCTCTTCACACCTCTTCTCTGGAACTAAGTAAAGTCTGGTCACACTTTTATTGAGGTTTCATATGGAACTCACCTTGCAGGAGCTTCTCATACTGCTCTCGGGTTTCCAAAAACTCTTCTTCAAACTGACAAAAGAGAATGAGCGAGGAGGAAATTAGTGTCTTTTCACATTTCTGGAACAGATAAACTATTTAAGCGTCATAAAAGGAAGAGAATATACATCATAGTTCCTTCCATGCCAGATATGGCTCTAAGGGAGAAAATACCAAGGGTAAAACCTCGTGGATTGTCACATTTGGGTAAAACCTCGTGGATTGTCACATTTGACCAATGCTGCTAAAGGCAACCCTAGCAGAAAATCAGGCACTAAGAACTGGAGTGAGGATGGTTTGTTTGATATTGAACAGGCAATTTAATGTGAGACAGTCAACAATAGAGAGTAGGCTGCCCTTAAAATGCTTCCTGGTATGTGGGAAAAATCTCTGTTGTGGGCTATTTTTATCTAGGAGCTGGACAGGAATGAATTCTTAGAAAGTTAAAACAAAGTTTTTGCAAAATAATGTAAAAGCATTAAGCCCAGTGGGAAGTTTAGCATGGAAGCATGTTTAGGACGTCTAAAGATTCATTTATTCACTAGACAAGAAACAAAAAGACACATAATTGCCTGGAGTACTGCGTCCAGCTCTGGAGCCCTGAGCATAAGAAAGACATGGGCCTGTTAGAGTGGGTCCAGAGGAGGGACACAAAAATGATCAGAGGGCTGGAGCACCTCTGCTGTGAGGCCAGGCTGAGAGAGCTGGGGGTGTCCAGCCTGGAGAGGAGAAGGCTCTGGGGAATACCTAAAGGGGGCCTGTAGGAAAGATGGGGAGAAACTTTTTGCAAGGCCTGTTGCAACAGGACAAGGGGTAATGGTTTTAAACTAAAAGAGGGAAGATTTAGACTAGATAGAAGGAGTAAATATTTTACAATGAGGGTGGTGAAACACTAGCACAGGTTGCCCAGAGAGGTGGTAGATGCCCCATCCCTGGAAGCATTCAAGGTCAGGTTGGATGGGGCTCTGAGCAACCCATTGAAGATGTCCCTGCTCGTTGCAGGGGGTTTGGACTAGATGACCTTTAAAGGTCCCTTCCAACCCAAAGTCCATAAAAGAGGACACTCGGAGCAACTGCTAGTCCTTTCTGTCATCAAACTGAATTATCAGTTTATCACCAAGATACATATCAAATGAACAAGTAAATCACACCTCATAAAAAAAATAAATTCTTTAAAGTGGTGTCTTGCTTCTCTGGTTTATCCAAATATTTTTCCTCCTGCTCTGAGATTTCTAACTTCCCTACACATGTAGGTCAGTTTGCTCACTTCACCCTGTTACGTCTCAACCAAATGATGCAATTAAGACGAAATATATTTTATGCTATAGCTTATTGTGGAGGATGCAGCCAGTGGAGCGAAAGATAAAACAAGAATCTGCGTGTGAGCATCCAACTGAAAACAGAAAGACTAGAGAAAGCAAATTCATTGCTATTTTACTTGGCACAGATAACACTTGTTATGCCAGGAACGCATCTATCATTCAGCTCAACAGCTCGGGGTCAGTAATCGAATGCTTAATTAAGCATTACTCATTCTTGCATTAAGCAAGAAACTGGTTTACAGTGTCATTGCTCAGAAGACATGTGACTTGAAGCCATACTTTGCTGTGCCTAAAGTAAGAGTGTTTAATTACACTGAACAGCCGATGCCCATTTACTATTGCATCTTGGGATGTCCCTTCTTTTTTGGTTAATAACCTGTGACCTCAAAGACAAGCTTACCAACGTGCAGCTTAAAGTTAAAAACACTAAAACAAACCTCGACCCCAGCTGCAGCTAACAACCAGCGAACTGACTCCATCTTGCCTCTTCCATCAAAGTAGTAGAGTTTCGGTTTTCCGGACATGACTTCAAACTTCCAGTTACCTAAAATAGTTATAAAAGATATAAAGTTAGTAATCATACAAAAATCTGATGTCAGCTGGAATAACAGTTCACAGGGCACTCACATGACAAAGATTTAAATTAATTTCTGATGAAAAATTTCAGTAACGTTTCAGTCTGAAGTGATTTGATTTTACTGCTGCACAGTTAAGTATATTATAATCTTTTAATTCCTCTGAAATTCAGGAAGAATAATCAAGTTGCTACATAGCAGATAACAGGAAAAAAATAAAGACACCACTACGGAAATCCTTAAAACTTTTAAAAACCATAAATTTTAGCACTTAGGTTACTCAATCGCCACTGAAAGCCAAGTTTAGATCAAAGGGGAGAAGAGGCAGTAGAGAGGTTTTTCAAATCTGGCTGTCCTTTTATCAAAGAATGCCAAAGGTATCTAAACGTTAATTCTACACACACTTAGGTGAAGTATGAGAATGTATATTCAAAGCCTCTCACTTTTCTTTCTAGCTGTGGTGATGCAGGGTAACTATGTGATCTGGAATCAGTAGAAATTTCAAAAGAATGAGCTGTTTCTTCTGTAATAATCCAGAATAATATACAAAGATTCAGACTGTTGCACTATTCAGCCTTCTACTGGTCACATTTCTTTCTATTAATAAACCCTGTTCCTAAGCAAAACTTTATAGACTTCTCAGTTGATTAAATACACCATGCATCAGCAGCATTTAGCTCTTGGATGGCTTCACAAACAAGGCTATTAATTGTTATTTTTTGAATAGATGAGTGTTTAGGTCTCAGCAGGAACTGGATTCCACTGTAGAGCCATAGAACAAGGGAGCGTCAAATTCCATCACACGGGCATTTCACACCCAGAATTCCATAACAGCAGTTCCTTGCTGTTTTCCCTCTGCAGGGACATTTCTTGTTGTGCCAATCCACCGTTCAAGCAATCCTGGAAAAGAGCCTGTTGGCAGGCTGTTGTGTCAAGAGGCAAAACAGTTTTGGCAGAAAATAACCCCCCTTGCGTTCTAACACTCCTCACCGAGGTGGGAGGCTGGGGACAGCTAGGTTTAAATTCTGAGTGATGCCCAATTCACCACTATCAGTCCAGTCGTGTTTAATATATTAAACTATCCTGATTCCAGATGCACTGACAGTGGACTGCATCTTCAATCTGGTCCTCCTCAGGAACCAGCACGGCCACTGCCTGAGGTTTGGTCGCGTTCAACGAGAAACCAAAATAACTAGCTACTTAAGCACTGCGGTTTATTTCAGCAACAGGTATGAAGGTTCTTAGGGTTTGCTGGTGATAAATACACTGTCTGCAAAACATGGGCAAGTAAAAGTATTGTCAACAGTACAAAGTGCGCGATAAAGTTACAAACAATCCAGCCTGGCTATAAATGTAAAAGGTGTAACCCTCTAGAGAGATCTCTGAGTTCCCTGAGGAGGGACTCTCAGTAGAGTCTAAGTCTTACCCACAGGTGTCCCTATGGGGAGAAGAAAAGCTCAGCCCCTCCACTGGTCCCAGGAGTCAGAGGCAGTCCGTGATGGGATCCTCCTGGACTTGTTCACCATGGTATCTTCCCTAGCATCCCCCCTTTCTTGGGCTATTTTTATACTATTTTTTACCTTCAAGGTGGAGTTTGAGTGACTTTAGCCATAAATACCTTTATTATGATTGGTGTAAAGTTCTCTCGCCTCACATTTAGAGGTAGAGTTTATGAAAAACTCAGGGTGCAGACTCAAGGAGGAGCAGTCACACCTTGGAGGCTTGCAGCCTTCGGGCTGGAGGTGTGCTTTGGTATTATAATGACATGATAATGAGCAAAGTTCGCACAAAGGACAGCATTTCATCGAAAGCTGACAGACCATTGGCACGCCGCTTATCAGTTCCATAGGATCACCTTGTTCCTAGATCTGCTGGGTAATCACAGAGCTTGGCCGTGGAATCTTCACCCCACTCCATCCTCCGTGTTGCTTTTGCAATCAGGGAGTCGGGGATGTAGCGGGTTCCTCGCACACCAGCCGCCGCTGTGTTCTACCTTGGAAACATTTCAATTTTATAGCTTTCCTTAATGTGCGAACAGTGCTGCATATTTTTAATAAAAGTGATGTTTTAGGAATTATTCCACACAGGCAAACAACAACCTCCAGTTCCCAGTGTGGCAAAAGCTCCTTCATAAGTGGAGGGAAAAATAGACCTTTTGAAAGACCTTGAGCACACCCGAGGCCAGCGATCCGCTTGTGAGCCAACGGGCACCAAAATAGAACACAAAATACATCTGAGCAAGGGAATTCAAACAAGTCAGGCTATTCGGCCTGTCATGCCTGCTTTGGGGCCTCTGCTTCTTCTTAGGGAAGTCACCGGGAACTCAAACATTGCTGAGCAGGGTCTATACTGGTAATAAAAACACTAAAGAGAAAGAAAAAAAGACTAATGAAAAGCATCAGTGTGAACTACACGAAGGAACAGAATGAACCAGGAGTTGCTTGTAATACAGCTACACTCACAGAAAAAGAAAAAGAAAAAGCCAGAGGCGATTTTTTAACTTGAAGTTTAAAAAAATTAAAGAATTATTTTTAAAATTTTAAACAAACTTTTAAAAAAGTTACTTTTCTTCAGTGCACTTTCCCAAGATGTGCTCCTAGCAGGCCAACTGACATGTCACAGGAGATAAGTCTGTCGCTGTTGCCAAGCTCACATCAATGAGCAAAGGCAAAGGGAAGGTAAAGAGAGCAGAGGCAAAGGGAAGGTAAAGGCGTGGTGGCTGCTTGCCTTGTATCTACAGGGGGATCCACAAGCGTTGAAGCAAGCTGTGGTCTTCTGGTTCCCAAGAGTGAGCCCACCATGCAATATTGGAAGAGAAAGTCCAACTTGTGAACTGAAACTCCCTTCCCCACTCTTCCCACCAGAAGTAAAAGAGGGAAAAACAGCAATTTGCAGCCAGGATCCACAATCGCAGGTTGCTGGCCATTCCCCTCAGCCCGACATCTCAACAGCAAAAGGGACTTTGGGAAAAAAGGATCTGAATTTACTCTCTTGTTGTGATTCATGAAGGCCACCTGGGCTAACAGAGGGGAAGAGGGAATATAAATATCTCGCAAGAAGTCCTCGCTCCCATGCTAGCCACACAGCCCAGAAGAACATGAACATTGGTGAAGAGGGCACATGCCTGGCATGACCTGCAGATCACAGAATTGTCTAGGTTGTAAGAGACCCTTCAGATCATCGAGTCCAACCATTGACCTAACACTGACAAAAAACATCACTAAACCCTGTTGCTAAGCACCATGTGTACCTATCTTTTAAGTACCTCTAGGGATGATGATTCCACCACTTTCCTGGGCAGCCAGTTCCAGTGCTTCATAACTCTTCACTCCTGGTGAATAAATTGTTCCTAATATTTGATCTAAACCTCCCTTGGCAGAACTTGGGGCCATTTCCTCTTGTCCTATTACTTGTTACTCAGAAGAAGAGATGGACACCCACCTCTCTATGACCTCTTTTCAGGTAGTTGTAGAGAGCAGTAAGGTCTCCCCTCAGCCTCCTCTTCTCCAGAATGAACATCCCCAGCTCCCTCAACCTCTCCTCATAAGACTTACTCTCCAGACCCCTCACCAGCTCCATTGCCCTTCTCTGGACCCGCTCCAGCACCTCAATGTCTATCTTGTAACAAGGGGCCCAAAAGTGGACACCGTACTCAAGGTGGGGCCTCACCGGTGCCCAGTTGAGGGCAATCCTTTCACTGCTTGCACCCACCAGCCCTCAGCCCAACAGCAGCTGCTCTTTTCTTCACAACGCCTCTCATCACGTTAACACCAACCTGGGGGCAAAGTCCCCTGCTCAGCCCATGACTGGCAGCAGCCTCCAGGGCCACCAGCTCCAGCCCCTTCCACTCATGACAAGCTCTTTGTAGTTATGAGAAGAAGAGTGGTTCACGTTATTAAATGGGGAGCCGCCACACTCATAAGCCTCACCTCATAAGGTGAGGGTAGGGCTTGGAGGCAAAGAGCAGGGCAGAGCAAGCAAACGCTGGTGCACCTCAGTGCAGGGTGCCCAGGGAGGCCCTCGGCAGACCCCCGAGCCACCACAGCACCCACCCCCTCTGCCCCGAAGCCAGAGGACACCAGAGTGGCGAGGGGATGAAGAGAAATCGCAGGAACTCACTTCAGTCACACAGGGGACAGGAGTAACGGACGGCGAGCAAAGAAGTAAACGCGGCTTTTCACTAGCGAGGCAGCAGCGCGTCCACCCCGCCGGCGGGCCACCACCAGTCTGTGGCGAGCTGCCACCCTGTGAGGAGCCGAGCCGAGCCGAGCCGAGCCGAGCCGAGCGCCAGCGCGTACCCGCGTACCCACCTGCCCCGCCAGCCGCCGCTGTGGCCACCACGCCAAAGCCCCGCCCACCCGACTCAGCGCAGCGAGGCGGTGACAAAGAGGGACATCCGCCAATAGGAAGCGCCTGCTTTGCATATTTCGCAAAGACTTCTGGGAGGTTTTTCCTAAAATAAATAAGCCTAAATAAACAGTTAAAAAATTGTAACTGCTTTATCCGAAAGTATTTTATCACAGCGAATAGGTGACTTCAGAGTGGCTCCCATTGAAATTGGAGCCTTGTGGTGTCGCCATGAGGTAAAAGTGTTGAGGATTCTAGCCCTTATATAACTCCTCGGGAAGTTCTAACATTCGGATGTGAGGGCGATCTGGCTGCGACATCTGTCACCCCATTGATCGCCAGGGTTGATTTGGCTGATCTGGCTGGCTAGGCGGGTGTCCCCTTCCTCCCTCACCGCTCCATGTGCGTCCCTCCCGAAGCTGCGCGCTCGGTCGAAGAGGACGACCTTCCCCGATAGAGACGTACCGTTCATCGGTCAAGGGTATACGGTAGCTGCGCTCCCCTGCTAGAACCTCCAAACAAGCTCAAGGTCCATTTGTAGGAGAACGTAGGGTAGTCAAGCTTCCAAGACTGCAGACACATCCAAGTGAGGCACTGCATGGGGCAGTCTGCCATTGTTTTGTGCCTCTCCCAAACACCACATTGGGTCTTTTATAGTCTTGATCTGATCAATGCTTATAAATACTTAAAAGGGAGGGTGTCTTTTTCCAGTGGTGCCCAGGACAAGAGGAAATGGGCACAAACTTGGACATAAGTTCCACCTAAACATGAAAACCTAAACTTCTTTACTTTAAGGGCAGCAGAGCCCTGGAAGAGGCTGCCCAGAGAGGTGGTGGAGTCTCCTTCTCTGGAAACATTCCAAACCCCGCCTGGACACGTTCCTGTGCAACCTGCTCTAGGTAGACCCACTCTGGCTGGGGGATCGGACTAGATGATCTCCAGAGGTCCCTTCCAACCCCATGTGCGTCTATGATTCTATGAATTGCCTCCAACCTTGAAAGCAGGGGGAGAAGGCTGAGTTGAGGTGACACGAGAGACAGTACTCCAGTCAGAAGGGACCTACAGGGACCATCCAATCCGACTGCCTGCCCTTCTTCCAAGATGTTGATACCTAAGGCAGATTTTATGTAGTTTAACCATTTAGAAACTATAGAGAATCTTCTCTTAGCTACATTTCTTCTCTATTTTAGCAACCGTCCCAAATGGTTTCAAGGACTTAGTAAGATAAGAAGATGTCTTTGGCTCTGAGAACATGGTGACCCAAGACAGGGATGCCATAAATACGGCCACTGCCTGCCAAACAGGTGGTAGCAGGAAGATCATTAGTTTTAATGAGCAATTAAGCAGTTAGAATGTTTTGCCAACATGAAAAGTGAGCCAAAGGACGGGTGAAGAAGGTGAAGATGGAGGAAGAAACAGCCCTCACTCAAAACGAGAGCCACCAGAAGGCACGACGACGCATGCAAAACAGAAATGTAATGAATAAAGAATTCCTGCTTTCCCAACTTTCAGTTGAGTCTTACATAGTTTGACTTGTGGGTTTGTGGAAATGCCATGACACAGCTTCTGCTTCAATTCAGCACGGCAGTTAGTTCCAGAGGGGGTGACATCCAAGGACTGAACCCCCAGCCTCAACAGGAAGCTCACCCCACATTGCAGAAATTCCATGCTGAAACTCCAACGCCACGGCAGACAGAGCAGAGCCGGCAGGAGGCACCGCTCCGAGGAGGAGGCACCAAACATAAGGCACTCACCAAACCAACCCCACCCCAAACTAAAGCACCAAGACTCCAGCCAGGCAGTGTTTCTTCAAGAGTAACTTTATTCTGGGCAGGAGACTTGACACAAGAGGAATGAAACAAACATTTATAACGTTTTTTGAACAAAAACACTGAATTAACAAGAGATGTTCTCCAAGACCTTACTCCCTCTGACAATCCCACTCTCTCCCTCCACACAAGTTCAAAAATGTTCTTTCAATATAGGTTTTTTCTCGATTTATGGAACACCCTGTTCACATCAACAGCCTTGGTAGGTACAGAAATACCGTGGAAGGGGGTTTTCTGGGTTGGGTTTTTTTTGGCTAATGTCATGGCACGCACTTACACAAGACTTTTAGGAGACTCTGGATTACAGAGGGGAATGAGACCACTGTCAGGCTGCTTTATTTCCAACGGTCACTATTACATGTTACACATAAAAGCCTGAGGAAATGTAAACAGTAGAATTCTAAAAACATTTTGCATAAAGACGCTGCTAAATATTAAAACCACAAAGTAGTAGGTAACCAATGATAAATTCTCAGATATGCTGCTTGTCCACATTTCAGTATAATAAAGACCTACATCATTTCCATGTCTGTATTGCACAGAGGCAGCCCAGGAAAACACACCGCTCAGACCACTCGCTCCTCACTCAAACCCAACTTCTGCCAAGTTCAGCAGGAATTTGCTTGAGTAAAGGGCTCCAAGACCATTGCTGTTATACTCCTGCTGAGCACATTTTCCATCCCACCAAGGTAAACTATCAGAAGTGAATCTCAGCATCAAGGCTATTAGCTTTTTTCCCAAAATAAAGGCTTCCATTTGAGAAAGGAGGAGATATGCCAAAAAAAAAAAAAAAACCACAACTTCTTTTTTCTAATCTTTTTGCTGGACTGACCAAAACCTGAATGCTATAGTCAAGAAAAATCACTGCAGGGCTGATAAAGGTTCAGATTCATCCTGTGTTATGTGAAATACATGGAGTAGTCCCCGTCTTTAGCGGAAAGACCTGGGCACCTCCAGAGGGCTACTCAGTTATCAGTGAACCAAATTTCTCACTCACCACTGGTTTAGAGTCAGCTCCCACCAAAGGTGCTCACGCCTGTGGTTAGGTAGGATAATTCCAAGCCTCAGCAGCCCATTCCTGTGTCCTGCTCGTCTCCTGCTTCCACTAGTAGGAATTAAGGGTATGGAACAGACTAGTTAATTGCCTACTAAGGTCTAGGGATACTTAGAGGAATTAAGGGTATGGAACAGACTAGTTAAATTGCCTACTTAGTTCTAGGGATACTTCAGATAGGTTCAGGAGACCAATTATTATCATTGAGACCAATTATTTGCTGATAAGATAAAATAAATTAAATGATATCTAGACATAAATACAGATATTTATTTCCACCAAGAGAAACAATTATCTTTCCAGTTCTAACACAAATATACACATTTCCCTTTCCGCTTACCCAAAGCCACCAGCAGTGTGTGCTTTAGAAGTCCAATGGCTGCCTTTCTGTTACTGCTGTGCGTTGGCATCGCTGCTTCGGAAGCAGTTTGGAGTTGGCACTCTGATCCAACATACAACAAATAACAGAGTAGCTGGACACATAATGTGTCCTTGGCATGTGTAAGTCTTATATGTATGTTTTTTTTTTAAATGCATAGACTCTTCTGCTCCCTTGTTGTCTCGTACTGTCTCACTGTGGACTGAGTCTGTAAAAGCAGTGACCAACGCTCCTCACGGTTCCCCCGTAGCACTGAGCCAGCAGCCTACTCCAGGGTACCATCTCCCCCACGTCCCACCTGTGTCACCCGCAGCCTCCAGTCCACAGGGGCTGCCTGATCCCACAGAGAGGGTCTCACTGACACACAAACCATTCAGCCCCTTCGAAAGGGCCGGATGCTGAGAACCACACCTGCTCTGATCCCTTCAGACTGGATTTAAGTCTCACAAACACAGGGTTTGCCTGATCTGTTCATACAGTGAGCTCAGGTGGGTTTCCCAAAAGGTGAGTGTTTCTGTACACCTCAGCCTTGGCGGTACCATTCCAAAATGCAGCTACAAAAGATGCTCTCCCACTACACTGTTTGATCTTCCTTCTGCACTGCTTTATCTTCCTCCTGCGTAGGGAGGTGCAGGAACACCCACCCAAATGCCAAATGTGATCTAAACCAACCCTTTGCTGATGGCCAGACTCTGGTGTTCCTTTCCAGTGCAGAATTAAACCAGACTAAAGGGTTATTTTCTTTTCTCTACAACCTGATAATTCATTTTCTCTTATACAGCCAGTTAAACTGCTTTTTCAAAAGAGCTGCATCGCTTTCTGTGAAATCAACCACAATTTTAGCATGTTTTTTAGCAGGACCAGGTAAGGTCCCATCTTTTCCAGCAGAGCCTGGGGGGCTGATTTACAGAAGCTGACATATTCTTCCCAACATAAGCAAAGATGTGTCGAAGTTAAGCTCACTTCAGTTCTTTTTCAACTGACTTACTTCCTCTGCATTATTTTTTTATCCAAAATTGATTTAAAACAGTTGTGAAAATTCAATCAGCCACACAGACACTGCTTCCTTAAACTCCACTGCTGGCACATCACAAATACTTTGGTACTCTGAAACCAGCTTTAGAACTGTTAACACTGTCTTAAACGTCTCTTCAGACCTTAAGAACAACAAAAAAAGGAAGCAGCAGAATCTGATTTTTTTCCTTAGAAGTCATTAGACAATTTAAATGAATTTAACAGAGGTAGGTCCACATTCTATTTCATAGAGAACAATGCCAAGAAGCAACTCTGAAGCGGGACAAATGAGCACTATGTCAGAAAACAGATCTACAGAAGCGTATTCACCCCTCGCCAAACAAAAAGATTCCCCAAATTTGGTAAAAGCAAAAGAATGGAGCTGGAAAACTGGACAGCAGTCCAACAAAACCAGTGGAATGGCAAAAATAAATTAAAAAAAAAAAGAAAAAAGAAAGCCTCCCACTGACCTTCAGCAGCCTCTCAGTGACTGCAAAGGAGAGTTTAGACTGTTGGTCACTCAGTCCTTTGATGACAGTACAAAGCAAACGAGTAAAGGACAACAGAAGCGTGGCATCAAGATGTGGCATCACTGAAATTACACAGCCTCATTTAGCACATAAACTTCAGAAAATGTCTAATGAATGCCCCTTCCTTAGTACTCCTCTTCCACTGCAATATTGCACCACTTTGCTTTTCTTACCCACTTTTTTATAAAAGTTGAATCTAATAAAGGAGAAGTTAAAATTTTAAAAAAGCTTGTTATAAAAATTTGTCGTATAAAAATGCCAAACCCCCTAAGCCATATATACAAAATGTATCAGATTTATGAAAATAACTGGACCCAATTATATAACAAAACGATTTTATACAAAAAGGTACAAGATTGCATTCAAATGAATACAAATTAAATTTAAAAAAAAAAACAAACACCAAAAAACCCTTCAAAATGTCTCACTCACAGAAGATCTGGTTCTTTTAAATGTACAGGCATATAAAACAGTATCAAATTGTCTTGGGTCAGGCACGGTTTCCCGAGCGTTTCCCCTCCTCAGCGCTGAGCCCCGTACTTGGCAGACCAGTCCACGCGGCCGGGGATGGGCTGAGCCGGCGGCGGGAGAGGCATTAACCTCGGGGTGCTTTTTGGGGGTGAATCCAACACTGGCCGGCTGAGGTGGGGTCTTACCGACTTCAGAGAAGCATAATCTAAGGGAGAAAAGCAAACGCCATGAGGCAGAGGTTGAGCGAGCAGCTGTCCACATCGAAAAGGTCCAGGTCCTTATTTCTTCAGGAAATAAGCCCCTCTTTTTAATAGGATTTGCTGATGTGAAACAACAGTGGGTCAAATCACTAAAACCTTATCAGACAAGGAGCATTTAAATCATTGAGTCATAGAATCATAGAATTGTCCAGGCCGGAAGGGACCTCCAAAGGTCATCTAGTGCGACCTCCCCGCAGTCAGCAGGGACACCCCCAACTAGACCAGGTTGCCCAGGGCCTCATCGAGCCTCTCCTTGAATATCTCCAGGGATGGGGCCTCAACCACCTCCCTGGGCAACCTGTTCCAGTGTTCCACCACCCTCACAGTGAAGAACCCTCTCCTCATCTCCAATCTAAATCTGCTCCCCTCCAGCTTGAAGCCATTGCCCCTCGTCCTGTCACTGCAGGCCTTTCT
>NW_015090902.1:1021263-1041495 GCF_001431845.1 Calidris pugnax | reverse complement strand
AACCCCAGCTCCCTCAGCCTGTCCCCATAGCAGAGGTGCTCCAAGCCCCTGATCGTCCGCGTGGCCCTCCTCTGGTCCAGCTTCTCATCCACCAGCACCCCCAAGTCCTTTTCCTCAGGGCTGCTTTCAAATACCTCACCCCCAAGTCCCTTTCCTCAGGGCTGCTTTCCAATACCTCACCCCCTAGTTTGTATTGGTGGCGAGGATTGTTCCGGCCCAGGTGCAGAACCTTGCATTTGCTCTTGTTGAACCTCATGAGGTTCACCTGGGCCCACCTCTCCAGCCTGTCCAGGTCCTTTTGGATGACATCCCATCCCTCTGGTGTATCAACACCACCACACAGCTTGGTGTCGTCCGCAAACTTGCTGATGGTGCCTTTAATCCCCCTGTCTATATATATAAAAATGTTAAACAGAGTCCTGTGCCAGCTCTCACTGGTCCCACTGAAACACGCTGGGGACAAAGCCACATATTTCATAAACAAAGTAAAAACAAAGCATGTCCTTCTCCATATGAAGTTCTGCAAGGCTATGAGCTGTAGTTCCAGTCAGTCAAATCTTTATAAATAAAGCAAAGCAAAGACATACACTTCAGGGCTGCATATATAAAGCATTACAGAATCCCAGAATCACAGAATCTTCTAGGTTGGAAGGGACCTTAAAGATCATCTTGTCCAACCGTCAACCTAATTTTGACAAAAATAAACACCCACACAACAAACAAACATTAGTAGAGTAACGAGCAAGGGACCAAGCCAACTTTGGTACTACACTTACTAGAAGACGGATCCACAACTGGTGCTAATTGAACCCTCTGCCCAGCAGAGCCGACTTCCTTCTTCAGAAACGAAGGGATAAAACCATTAGCGAGATAGCTTGATCCCACGGGCCCTGAAAGAAACAGCAAGGAATGCTTGAGCTCAACGCACTGGGATCTCCCAGACCATCACCTGGTGATGATAAAGGTGTGCATTGATGGGTCATATTCAAGATCAAGCCTGATCATGGACTGGTGAACGCAAGAACTTCACTGAAGACACTAGAAATCCACAGATCCTACAGATGTCTGCATTCAGGGGACTGTCAGCATGACTGCGTTAACGATGAATGGAAAACAGGCACAAACCGCACTCCTACAAGGGCTATTTCTGCTCTTCCGGGACACCTCAGCTTTTTCAAGGTTTCCTCAAAGCTTCCACAATTTAGCATTTCATTTGCAGTTATTTTGACTTTCAGCAACTAGGTCCTATGAGTATATTCTTGATGTCTATGCAGCGAATCTGGGACTCCGGTGCTACACAAAGCTCTTAACTCAAGCCAGTAAGAGCACACCTTAATGCACTGGGACAGATTCACCTTCCAAAATTGGAAAGTCAGCTACAAAACCTGTCCCAGGATGAGCAGGAACAGATCTGAGTGACCTGTAGGGTAAGCTGTAGAAATTGGATCAAAAATAGTTGTAAATAAACCAGCGTTGAGTCGTCGCGCAGCCGGGCAGTGCCCAAGGGAGCATGCCCAGAGCAGATCCATGGCACGTGTGCCATCAGGGACTAGAGCAGCAGAGCAGTGGCAACACATATTGGGGGAAACGATGGCAATAAGGACAAAAGGGGGAAATCTAACGATATCTTACACAGCTACAAAAGAAGCAAAAACTTGTAAAGAGCCAGGAGAGAGACATGTGCTAGGTTCTCATGAACTTCAGCCATTTACAACATCCTCCCATCTTGAATAGTTAAAGAACAACTTTCTCATTAAATTGCATCCAAAATGTTAAGATATTTTTATTTTTTTTTTTTTTAAACTAGAGTTTCTGAAGGCCCAAAATGCTTATTTGGGCCAAGATTCAATAGAAATTTTCTCAAACACTTTCATAACATATACAAAACAAATACTGTGCTGCAGAACTGCAATGTTACATGAAAACCTGAAGCCAAGAAAGATTCAGAGGGAATACATAGATAAAAGCTAGAAATGTCAACATGTTTAAGTATATCTGGTAAAAATCTAATTGTAAAACGCTACAAATGAATTACTGCAAATCAAATAACAGGGATTAAATACCTGAAATACCAAATGCCCCAAAAACCTGAAGAAGAAAAAAATTGAAGAGTTTTGCTTTTGTCTGACATTTTCAAAGCTGTAGTTATTCTATTATTTCAAACAGCATCAATTAAAAACACGATGATAGATGATACAGTTTATTTGCTTCATTCCCGTAACAAGAGAAGCATGTATGGATAGTTCATTTTAGACCAGCTTCCTCCTCTATGACCATCTACGCACCAGCTGGGCTAAAATAATTTGGAAACCTGAAAATACAACTTACAAAAACTTCTGAGGGAAATTGAAGGCGAGATGAAGCATTTCAGGTTGAACAGACCTAAGATGTCCAACCTTCTATGCATGTGGTACTTCAAACCAGACTTTTGGGGATTCGTTAGAAGAAATTACTGTGTTTCAGTTTAAGGTAGTCTCTAAGTTCAAGGGACAGTGCTCAGAACTGATTTCAACAGAAAGAACAGACATAGTAGCACACATCTTTGAAGCTGACAATGTATTTGAAGTCATTTGGATGACCCCAAAATACAGCTGTCTGAAATTGCGGAGACATCACCTGTGATCTTTTCTCAGAGCGTTAAGCACAGTTTCTTACCTGAATTCATCCTGTTAATACTTCCTCCCAAACCAGAAGCTTTCCCAGGCAAACCAGAAGGGGGCCAGGGATTAGATGGAACAGATTCTTTGTTTGAAGTGGAGACTGTGCTATTCCTTGTGCTTATTCCTATTGCAAAAAATGACCACAGTGACATCTGTTACAGAGGCTGGTGTTCATTATGTTTGATACACAACCTTAGAGCAGCTGCCCAGTTCAGTGAACTCAACCAAAACCTTTTCACTCTAACACGCCCCTGGGTTCCCTCCCATCCTCTCATATGGGAATGCTGACAAACCTTTTCACTCTAACATGCCCCTGGGTTCCCTCCCATCCCCTCATATGGGAATGCTATGACTGGCCACAGGCAAAGACAACAGTGTAAATAGTTCCACTGGCATCAATGGCTGCTTACGTCAAAGGATCCTTACATCAAGGCCACAAATACTGTCAAGTCACAGAAGCCAAGTTCACTATGTAAATGAAATTTATGCTTTGTGTTAAACACAGCATTTTACTTTAAGAGTGACAAGATAACCTGAGAGTAAATAATGGCACATCACATTTCTCACAGCACTGTGCTCCTTTTTAGCGCATCTGTTGAAACCACAGATTGTGCAAACAGTTTGCAGCAGAGGTCATATATCACATCTTATTTGTATTTAATACACATCCTATATTTAAGCAGGGTATCTAACATGCAAAGATGGGCTTGTAATTTATAGTAAAGCAAAAGTGCGTTTGAGATCAATGTGTTTTACAGCCTCCTGTAGTAACACAACTTTTAGCTACGAAAACTCTCCTTAAGTGATCCAGTTTGAAAGTCATTGAAATTCAATGTTTCAGTAAAAAAGACTGAGTCTACCATCATGACACCCCCTAGTTTACATAATTAATTTTGAAGTACTACTACTACAAGTTAATGAACAGCTAACACTGCCTTTATAAACAGAAATAAGGAAAGAGGGTAGGTTTATATTCAGCTGAACAGCTAACACTGCCTTTATAAACAGAAGTGAGGAAAGAGGGTATGTTTATATTCAGCTCAGTTTATATTCATTTTAAATACAGACAGGTATGCTGTCCACCTCCTGCACCTTCTCCTGCCCCACTGCTGGTCTCAGCACAGCAGAGGTCAACATGAAGACAGGCATGTGGTTCCTCTATAGACACAGAGATTTGCGGTCTATTTAACCCCAAGCTAAAGCAAAACATATTCCCACTATTACTTAGCTTCTGTTGCTCATGGTATTATATGCTCATGAGGTAAACTTAAGGCACTTTCTTTTCCAGTCTAGAAGACCAGTCTGGTCCTTCTTAGGGACACAGGGAATAGCTTGCCACATTAACAGGAATTTTCTAACACGCTTCAAAGCGTAGGGGTACCCAGCAGGAAGAAGAAGTACCAGCTATCCTGTCCCCTTCTTGTAAGCAGGATTTATCTAGTTGCTGGACTGCTAGAATGTCATTTGTATCATGAACACCTACATTAGCAAAGCTCTTGCTCTCTCCATTTTCTTTAAGCAGTAGCCCCCATTCACAAGCTCAAGGGATAAAGCCTCATGTAGCAATGATTACTTCATACTGCTGTTGGAATTACAGGATGAAAAATAAATAAGTATTTGTTACTAACCAGGCAGATACCTAGAATGTCTCAAGTAGTGCTGCTTTGCTGCAGAAACTCGCAACGTGGGAGTGTCCTGCTGTGGAAAGGTTGCGTGGGAAGGTGCACTGCTGCCAGAGCCTACAGCATCTGAAGGCTTCAGGTCCAAAATGCTTTCAAATCTGTAACGCAAAAATTGCTACACTTAGTTCAATTTTTATAGCATACGTTTATCCACAGTTGGCCTTCATCGTTTCCTCATGCTGTGTTTGCTACAGCATAAACACACAGACAACAGGGAATATTTTCAGCCTGAAGCCATACATGTGCCCCTGAAAATCAGGTTTGCGCTTCTATTTCCCTTATATATCGCCCTTAAAATTTTTATAAATCACTCAAGTAAGTTTTTCCTCTTCTGTGTATGATCCATGAAACTGCAGCTTAGAGTCATCCCAAACAGCTTACATGCATGGAATATGTAAAAATGGTTCATATGTGAAATAGAAAATAAGATTTTCAAAGATTAACTTGGGAAGACTTAAGCTACACATCATTGGGGAAAAACAAACAAGGAATTGTACAGAAAGGTGCACTGTCCATCAGAAAAGGTGTTGCAATCCAAAGGTCAGAGTTCAACAAGCAGCCAAGGCAAAGCAGGAGAGAGACAAGCTGCGTGTCCTTTACTGGCCTGGACAGAATCATAGAATTGTCTGGGTTGGAAGAGACCTTTAAGATCATCTAGTCCAACCATCAACCTAACTCTGATAAAAACCATCTCTAAACCATGTCTCTAAGCACTATGTCAAGCCGTCCTTTAAATACCTCCAGGGATGGTGCCTCAACTACTTCCCTGGGCAGCCCATTCCAATGCTTAATAACCCTTTCAGCGTAAAAATTTTCTTAATATCCAATCTGAACGTCCCCTGGCGCAACTTGAGGCCATGTATGTTTCTGGATCCATAGAAACCATAAAGACCAATGTTATATATATAAAAAAAAAAAAAAAAAAAAAAGAGGCAAAGTCTAAGGAAATTAGACCAAATCAACATAAAGAAACCAACTTACCTACAAAGAGTTTCATCACTCTGTCTCTTCTTGTTTTTCAAGTCCATCGTTGTGATAGAAGAGCTGAAATCGAGGTCTTCCAAGTCATCCCAGTCTTCAGAACTCTTCACTGTTCTAGCAAGATGTCCCCACCTCCGCCTAGGTTTTGGTTTAAGTTCACCATTTATATTCTCAGTCCCAGCAGCAGTTTTCTGATATAAAGATTGAAAAGAAACAAACGCACATACACTTACACCATGAACCAGGTGACAGGAACAAAGAGGACTTTTTTTTCCTGTCTCAAAGAGTAATAACAGAATCCTTATCTTTTGTTAAACATGCTAAGAGCACAATGTGGAGCCTGCAGATGTTATTATGTATATTCTGTATTTCACCCCGTAATAAAGTATCTTGGACTGACAGAAGAATAAATTTCTTGGCTCTCAATTCCAATTCTATTTATATTTCATTATATACCTCCAAAACAACTAGCTCACGCTCAATTTTTATTTCTTGACCCACCTTAAGAGTACAAAACTGCAGCCACATTCATGTTTCCATAAGCCTGTGCCTAGACATTACAAAATGTCTTTTTCTTGTGGGATAGCACAGGTACAGAATTACTTCTCTTCAGCCATTTAAGCTCATCAGTACATTTCAATGTTGCCCAACCCTGGACATGGCCAGTACTGACCCTACTTAAGACAGATCTCTCTGCAGCAGCAGCATCATCCACACAGTCAGCTCTCATCATCTATCTTATGAATCCAATCTCCACATATAATCAACAGAAATGGTAGGTTCTAGCACTGAAAGAAGAATCTGTTGTTTCCCATGGTATAGAAACCCAAAGGGACTATTACTCTCAGTGACTTAAATTGGATGCTTTAAATGAAGGAGGGCAATAGCCCCCGTCCCCCTCATTTCAGTATTATTTAGCTTAATACTTTTTCTCTCTGGCTTCGGTCCCATTAATATTCTCACCACTGCACATCCTTTTTACTTGCACGCAATCACAGCGTCAAAATCCTTTAAGTGGTGCTTTACAACAAAGGGAGGCACAAAATGGCTTTGAAATGAGAAATCAACTTGCTTGTTTTATAGCAATTTGACTTAGATTTCAACAGAGTAACTTCCAGTTTCTAGCAGAAAGTTATAACTAGTCTTTATTCCTATTTCCTGTCCTTTTAGTAAAGTATAAGAACCTTATGAAAGAGAACAAGAAAAGGAAACACAATTAGGGAAAAATCAGGCAGTATATCAGGAGGTGTATCGTAGGCTAGATGGACCTTTACCTGCTGAGGAACCTTATTGTGAATTGCAGGCAGAAGAACCTGGTTAGACTTGTCCTCCTGTAAGTAGTGACTGTGCTCAGTCCCAGAGTTCTCTGTCTTGAATGGGTAAACCAAATGCTGAGAAGACTGGTTTTGTTGAAAAGGCCTTGACGAAATGCGGGCATGAGGTTTCGGAGGGGGTTGTGCTGGAGGGACAGGCTTGATATGCAGAGATGATTTATTCTGCAGTTCCTTTTGCTTCACCAGTTCCTGAACACCCAGGACATGCCCAACCTGGAAGTACGGATATCGAAGTGCCTAAAACATAATGGAGATGTTAGGATACAACTTGGGAAATCAAAGTTTTTAGCTTACTCTAGCCCTATGTGACAGTAAAAATTTGATTTCCTTTCTTCTGGGGTGGGAATCAGCAGATGTAATTATTCACACCGAAGTCACATACTTGATCATTGAGCACACACCCCCCCGCAGTCCAGTTGAAGTCGATGTTGCACAAAAGAGACTGATTACTCCCTTTTAATTACCCCCCTTTGTCTTGCAAATTGTTCTTGGCTTCTGCTCTCCTCCCTTCCAAGAACCGCTCGCCTGAGTAACTGCTAAATGACTGTCTATATAAGGTGTCTTGCAGTGAAAAGAAGTGTCATAAGCAGAGGCGCTTCTGCTCTCCTCCCTTCCAAGAACCGCTCGCCTGAGTAACTGCTAAATGACTGTCTATAAAAGGTGTTTTGCAGTGAAAAAGAAGTGTCATAAGCAGAGGCAAGAGAAAGAAAACAAAACCAAACCAAACCTGACTAGCTGTTGGCCGTTTTTTGGGGTCCCACTGCAGCATGTCTCTCATGAGCTGCACTGCTTCACTGCTGGCGTTAGGTATGAGGGTTTTTAGGTTGTTAGGTACACACTGAGGCCAGCGGAAATTCATGGAGGCTGAAAGCTGGTAGCCTTCAGGCCAGTCGTTCTGGAAGAATGAGATTTCCAATCACAAAGAAAGTTCAGCTGTAAAACATCACAGTGCCCAAGGACACTAACGTATGTTCTCCTGTCAGCAATAGGCTGCCCCCAGCTTGCTCTAGTCTGTTTTCAAAATTTCGCTACCGTTTTCACTTCAAACCTGTGCTGAGAGGTAAGTCTTGCTTTACATCTGGCCAAGTCAAAGGCACAAACTGAATCAGGTTGCAGACTTGCCATGATTCCAAATTCTAGCTTCTTAAACCATAGGTTTACATACAATATGCAAGAGAAAATGAAATTTCCACCTAATGAAATCTCAGCCAAATTACCTTGTTTGCTGTTGATGGGTCTATTTCTCCTCCTCTAAATGTCAGGTTTTATAACATAATTACATAATGCTTATGCACAGAAAATCAGTTTTCATTTAGTTTAGTATATCTGAGATCAATGCCATACAACAGCAGTTAAGTGTGAAAACCAATGACTTTTATGCTGACTGCTATTGTGCCATTCTGTATTGCAGAGCACCTCCAGCATTACTGCAGTGTGGAATGTCACTGTAGCTACCTTCTTTGGCGTCCCCAGGACTTGGCAAATTTTGAATATAGTATCAATTTCACTGGCGCCTGGAAAGAGAGGCCTCAGTGTGTAAACTTCTGCCATTATACAACCAACAGCCCAAATATCTATTGGAGAACTGTAGCTGGTGGACCTCAGAAGGACTTCAGGAGCCCTGTACCTGTAAGAGAAGAAAAAAATAATAATAATTAAAAACATCCCATCAATCAACACACCTCAAACAGACATACATGAAACCATTCAGCTCTTCCTTCTTTGCTGTTAAGAACAAACATTCCTCAAAAAAGTTCCTATCCCTATAGGACTTCACTTTAATTTCTAGAATGAAGAATTAAAACCTACATAAGATTTTGTAGGCCCTCTAACACCTTTCTGACATGCACCAGTCCCAGCACATCCCACTTGTCTTATCAGGTCTCCTCTTTGTTCCCCATGCTGCTGCCATCTGTAAACTGTCTTGCACTAACTGAAACTTTTATTTAAGCTTGGCATAATTTGAAAAGTTTCATAGAGAAGAGGCATCAAAAGTCATATTACTTTCAGCACAAATTTCATACTTTACTTCTTTATTTCTGGATTTTAAGTTTCACACAAGGTAGGCAAACACCAGCACTCACCATCTTGTGGAGACATAGTCGGTGTAAGGAGGTCTAGACCTGATTTCTCGCGCTAAGCCAAAGTCTGCTATTTTCACAAGTTCTGGTCCCATGCAAAGGAGGTTTTCGGGTTTCAAGTCTCTGTGAAAGAACCCTAAAATTCAAATGAAATATTAATGTGCGTTGCAATGCCGCCCCAAGCTGTAACCTTTATTTTTCACCTGGCTTGTTGTGCTTTAGTTCTTACTGCTGAAGCTTGACTAGCACAACACAAGAGTTCAAAGCTTCACGTGATCAACAGAGCTACTCAGTGTACTGGTTGTTCAGTCAGACTGTGCAGAACAGCATACACAAGCTGACTGTCTTCTAACAATTCAGAGCATTCAGTCAGATAGTTCCTTTTCAAGTGATACTAATTCTAATTGTGTTGAAAACAGTGCAATAGAGACATCAGGAAATTACTTCAAAAGTTCTTTTAAACAGAATACAGTTCAAAGCTTCACGTGATCAACAGAGCTAGTCAGTGTACAGTCAGTCAGACTGTGCAGAACAGCATACACAAGCTGACTGTCTTCTAACAATTCAGAGCATTCAGTCAGATAGCTCCTTTTCAAGTGATACTAATTCTAATTGTGTTGAAAACAGTGCAATAGAGACATCAGGAAATTACTTCAAAAGTTCTTTTAAACAGAATACAAATTAAAACATGAGGTAGTTTTTTTTTTCTTCACTTTGAAACTCCTTTTTAAATCTGAGAAATTAATAATCTGCAAGCACTCAATTACTGATCACCCTATCAGAAAGAGGAGTGTCTTTTTTAGAGCTGTGTTCAGCAAAACTTGATCACAGATGCCCATTTGGCAAGAGGTCTCAATACAAATGAGAGAAGAGGGCTAGAATATTACTGACTACTGTCTCTGAAATTTCCTTCCACCCTTTACCTGGAAAACTTGTCCTTACACTTCTTTTTTGCAGCCACCTGAGACCACTGTATCCTAGATACAGCTCCCTCTGTAGTGCCTTACTAGAGTCCTATAACCACCTTCTCAGAGACTTTACAACTTGTTTAGTTTTTTCCATGGCCTTGAATATGCCCCCACAGAGAACAGAATGAACATCCACAAAGGATACTGTCCAGCATATTAACTTTTGTTTGCTAGATTAATGCCTGACATCACTGAAGACACTGCTGTACGTTTTTACCAACCAGCAGATTATGTCCTTCCTAAGGATATTAAGTAAATATTCTGGTGCCAGCTTGAACTACTGTCTCGTAAAGGAAGGTACCAGACAGAGCAATCAAGGTTGCTTTTAGCATTTAGGACAACCACTTCTGTATTTTGCTGCACAGATATGCAATGCACCAACAGAATACTTTTGAGGCAATTTACTTCATGGCAAACCTGTAAAAAGATTGTGTATTCAAATATGAAAGGGTGCTCTGGATGGCCAAAGAATATAAAAAGTTTACTTGACCAACATTTCTATGCCATAGAGGAGTGGAACATAGAAATAAAGACAGGACAAAAAAAGTTTGCACGATTTTTCCAAAACTGTTGCAGAGAGAATCTTGGGACACCTGGCTTTACACTGTGAGCCACAAGACCATCAAGACCATCCTGTCAGGCTTGCCATGAATTTCCAGACCTTTGTAACTGCGGATTTGCAAGATCTTGGCAGAAATATCAGTCTAGTGTGTAGCAGCAAACAGGGCAGTTAGTTTTGACACAAAACTGTACGCTCTTTACTACAGTAAGCTAAATAGCAGCAAAAGGTATTCTGCAAGGTTGTGATCCATTTGACAATTTATTTTTAAAAGGCGGCTTAGATTTTTGCAACTAAATCATATTATTTTTCTGGTTTAAAATCTTTTGTATCTCACGGGAACAGACTGGAATTTCTGGTTTGGTTTTAGAAGCGTATCCCAGCATCATTAGAAGTGAGAATAAAGCCATTAGTTTGAAAACGTTTTGCAAAACAAAGTTAAATGTGTTCTTAAATTAACCGAAATGCTGGTCCTACAAGCCTTTCACTTCCAGGACTTTGGCCACTGATGTTAGTTCTCTTCTGACAGCCCCAAGAGCTGACCAGCAACATACACGACTGTGTATTAAGCAGGCAGAGCTGCAGAGGGCAGCAAAACACGGTGAGGAAGTTAGCATTAAATCATAAAGTTATCATCTTGTCACTATTGGCTGGTATATCAGCTTTAGCTTTTATGATTATTGTAAAAATTAGTCAGAAGACCATGCAATGCAAGCTGTTTGTCATTCAGACTTTATTACTTTCACTGTATCTTATGGAGACTGTGCATTTTATTCAGGTATCTGTGTGTACCTTGAGAAAAGACTATTTTTTTCTTTATTCTTAATCTCAAGGGACCTCTAAATTGATCAATAAATGTGCCCATTAAGGTCAGACAAGTTTTTAGAAATTGGCCAGCTCACAGTCTGAGAAAGTAGAAATATACAGAAAAGGAACTGAGCAAACCTTCAGACTAACATGACTCATCCATATTTTATAGTTATTTTCTGTAATCTGAATGTCTCATATAGTCACATTCTTTTGATCACTCCCTTTACTGAAGTTAGTAATGTAATTGTTAGTGTACTCATTAAAAAAAAAAAACCACAAAACAACTTACGCAGACACTATCTCATTCTAATTCAAAATGTTTACAGCTAAAACATAACCTACCATGCTTATGGATAAATGCAAGCCCTTGCAGGATCTGATACATAATATTCCTAACTGTAGACTCAGGAAACAGTTTGTTTCTGTGGGATGAAAGAGAAGAAATAAATATTAATGATTAAGTTTGCATATTGGCTTATGCTATCTAACGAACCTAAGATAAAAGGTAACAATGACAATAAAACTGCTAGATATATTTTAAGCACCCTCATATAAACAGTTTACTGTGTAAATGTTATTGGAAAAGTATTTGCAGAACTGCCATATTACATTACATTGAGACTATGTGACATCATGGTAAGACTATGTGGGACAGTGAATTAAAAAAGGGAAAAAAAGAAAATTGGCCAAACTGAACAGACCTTAACACATATACATCAGACATGCTCCTCAAGACAGCAAGGGTTCATGTTGATTTAGTGCTCTTCACACAGTTTCTTCTGGCCTTTCTTCTAAAGCATATAGAAGCCATATCTTTACCTTGTTATTATCTAACAGCTGATGTGCTACTTATTTCTATTCTGTTATCTGAAAAATCAGTCTCATCTGCTACCACTGAAGACAAGAGGTTCTCTTTCTCATAAGAAGATAAGCCATGGCAGGCAGTTTGAGGACAGTCTCTCTCACCATGAGAGGATTCTGATCAACCAGCTCTGTACCAGCTGCCTTTGTGCATGCCCAAACACAGCAGAGATGGGTTGGGGTGAAAATCAGTGACAATTTTACTTAGAAAGAGGCTAACAGTGAATGAAGAAGACGGCCTGGGCTTTATTCAATTTCCTCAGCTTGATTCCTTTCAAAAAACCTGACCATCACATATTTCCGAAGTGAGATCAGCTACTAGAGTCAGCTTTTCATATTTGCTTGCTTATTTTTTAAATTACAGCTGAAAGAGAGTCATATTTCCACTGCAGTCTCTTCCAGCAAGACTGGCAATTTTAACTAAGACTTAAATCACATTTTTAAAGGTTTGATTTATACAATGTCTAACCAGTCCAAGGCCTAGCTAAACTGGAGAGAATATGATGTGTAGCACACTTTTAAGGACATCTGCCCTTTTTGTTTTCATAAGGAGGTAGGATATATCAAGCATTTCTAAGAAATCCCTAAAGATAACTGGTTTGTATGTTATACGCTTGAATGATTTTCTCAAGGTTCATAATTTCATATAATTAAAAATCAGCATCCGTATATATGTGCACAATTTAGCTGAAGTGGTTCTGTACCTAAACACGCATAATAAATACTTTTGTGCTTAAAAAAGATATACTGTAACAATAACCTTACTTTGTTAAATCAAGTAAGACTACTGTCATCCCAGGCTGACTCTATGGTTCAGAGAGAGAAAACAGCCTTCCCAGAGAACAACTCAGAACAAGGAGCTATTTTGCCCCAAATTATGCTCTGGAGGATGCTATCATGGTCCAAAAGCTAGATTTCATTGAAATTGCTGACAAATGAAATATACAGTCTCTGGACATGTTAGTTCAAATTGGAAGGAAAAAAAAATTCCTAGAACCAATCCAAAATTTGACCCCTCATGTTTACATTTTCAACCACTTTTTATACAGTCGTTTATTTGAGGAAACCATAAGAGAGGAGGTGGTGATACCATCCTCTAACAGAAAATCCATTGCTGGTTGGAGTAATTACCTAGAAACAAAAGTTCTAGGTTCCATGCCTCCTCAGCACGAGGGCTGTTAGAAGCCCACAGTTCCTAACTCCCAAAAGACTGCTGGATTTGTGTGCCAGGCTGATCTGGGAAGAGACACTGGAAACTCTCACTAAACCATTTGGCATATGCTCTAAGGTGACAGCCACAGCTCCTGCTGCAGCACACAGCTTTAAGCCATAGTGATCTAAGCCTAAACAAATGATCCAAAGTCCTCTGAAAAGCAACATGGGTGCTGAAAGTACATTACACAAGCAATAATTTATAACAGGAAGGGGTGACGTTGTCACATACCTTTCTTTCATTAACTGATAAAGATTTTCCTTCATGTATTCAAACACAAAATAAAGATGATCATTTTCTCTGATAACTTCTTTCAGCTTTACCACATTGGCATGGTTTAATTTCTTCAAAGACTAGAAACAGAAAATACACAAATGGGATTTTACAAGGGTCTTACTGTAATGATAAAGCAATAACTATCTTACTGATACAGAAGACGTGGCTTCAAAAATTCTGCACTATTTTAAATAATCAGACAGCTCTGAGAACTAAGACCAGATCTCCAAATATTCCCAGATATGTATACAGCATACATGTCAATTAATGCAGTGGTCACTTAAAAGCCTGATCTGGTATCACGGTAGGCACCAAAACAATTGCATTTTCTCTATAAGTAACTTCCTACTGGCAGAATTCACACTCTTCCTGTACTCGCACTGACAACAGCCAGGTTAGACTCAGGACTAGATATAACCCTGGAAATTCTTCCTTGGTCTTGTGGATTAACCTGGTGGGGAGCTGAGCTCGCTCATCTGCCCTCGGTGGGGTGGGGAAAGGCTCAGAAGGGCAGGAAGGGAGAAAACTCACGGGTTGAGACAGCTCAATAGGCAGAGCAAGAGCTGTATGTGCAAGCAAAGCAAAATAAGGAATTCATTCCCTGCTTCCCAGTGGCAGGCAGGTGTCCTGCCACCTCCAGGAAAGCATCACACCAAGACAAATACCATCCCTCCAAACATTCCCCAGCTTTTACCGCTGAGCACAATGTCATACAGAACACCTCTCTGGTCAGCTGGGGTGAACTGTCCTGGCTGTGTCCCCTCCCCACCTCTTGCTCACCATCAGCCTATTTGCTTGGTGGGGAAGCATGAGAAACAGAGAAGGCTGGATGTTGTGCAAGCTCTGCTCACCAGTAATTAAAACATCCCCATGTTAATCAACATTTTGGTCACAAATCCAAAACATACAAGCTACTATAAAGAAAGTTAATTCTATCGTAGCCAAAACCAGCATACTTGGGTCTTCACTCTCCCTTCCTTTTAGATTTTTAGTGTATTCTACAATCACTCTTGTTACCAGTATTTAGTACTGTAAGAAAGTGACCTAGGTTGTCTGCATGTTCGCAAAAGTGATAGCAAGGACTAGAAATCAAGGGAGGTCCTTAGAACATACCCCCAAAGCTTTGCTGGTGTTAGAACTGTCCCCAAACCAACTATCCAGAAAAAAATGCATGTACAAAGGTTTTTGCCAAGCAAAGGGCATGTGTTCTCAAGCTCTGAAAAACAAACACCAATCAGCTCCAGGTTCTGTGACAGGAAAGCTCTCTCACTCAGCAGAAGCGCAAGAAGGAAGCAGCTCTCTACAATCATATGATTTTTTGTAAGATTACAGAGTTTTCATAAGAATTTTTATAAGACTAAAGACAATCCATTAAAATGCAGAGCCAGGAAAGAATTTGATGTTACCCGAAAATGTGATAGGATTGTCTAATTTGAAGTCAACTACTGAATGAAACAAGTACCTTAACCTCTCGAAGGTTCATGCATTCCTCCCAGGAATAAAACTTTCTCTTCATTCTACAATAAGTAGAGGAGAAAAAATAATTAATACACGGTCCACATCAGCTGGTCTTAGACCTGTAACTCTCCTTACATCTTAACAATTCAGTTTTTCCATCAAAATATAAGGTGCTACCTGCTTTGGCAAAACATTTTGCATCTCTAGACAAGGTCCACTCTAATAGAATTTAAAAGCATTACTATTGCACAGGGTTGCCTTTTTTCGTGTATCTACATTGCTGCAAAAATTTCAGAGCCTTCAACAAGTCAGAGCATGCTATTTTTCTTTCCAGTATATAATGTGGTGGAGACTAACTGTAACAGTTATGAACAACTCAGACTAAGTTTTGAATCAAACCTAACAAAGACCAAATTAAATCACTTAACTGGGTCCCAAAATCTATCATATTCTTCTTGCTCCTCTTCTCTATATTTTGATTTCTCTGTAATTTCAATACCTTTCCCCTCTAAGTTGTATTTCTTCATTTTTCAGTGTCCACTGTGCCCTGTGTTTCTCTCTCCCGCGTGAGTTGCATCTACTGTGCCAAAGGCTTTTCGAATTCTGCCTTTCCTTTCAATGCTTATAAGCAACTCGGCTCCAACAGGAACAGATCTGTGGGGCAGATCTATTTTCTCCTAAGCCAGGATATAAAACTCTGAGCATATTATTTCTTTATAACGTATGATCCTATTTGTTCATATGCATTTTGAATATGACTCAGTTCTTTCACACACAACTCCATGCTTCAGGACCAACAGGATGAAGGCTCTCATGTTCACACACACACAGAAGAGCACAGATTAAATTTACAAAATTACCCAGCTGCTTGGAGGTCTGGATTTCAGAGGGAGTTAGACACCCTTTGAAGATCTGGGTCTTTGTCAGACTTAAATACCAATTCAGTATTACCCTTCCAGTTTGAAATCAGCTCTTAGAATAGCTTAAGAACTACAAGCCCTTTATTATGTGAAGGGGTCTGAATTATTTTTGGTTTTGTTAGTAGTGTTTTCGCAGTTATTGCCTTGCATGTTCCACCACTAGACCATTTCTGTTCTTGATAATGGATTGGCATTAATCTGTAAGCTAAGAAAGTAACATCTTCTGGCTTGTTCTGTAATTTTTGAGTTTGTACTATGTTGCAAAATGAAAATCAAAGGTGTCTCTGGCAAGGTTTGATACAGAAAAAACACCCTGAGCACAGAAGATCTAGAAAGTTGCTAAAGGCAGCTATTGACTGTTCATACAAAACAGCATTGTACTGAAAGCTCTTTTGACAAGTATGTCCCTGGGTCATGGTCGGTATTTCAGGAAGGTGCCTGCAATGCTTTACAGCTGAC
Organism: Calidris pugnax; assembly: GCF_001431845.1. Lineage (NCBI taxonomy): Eukaryota > Metazoa > Chordata > Aves > Charadriiformes > Scolopacidae > Calidris > Calidris pugnax. Next base: position 1,025,233 of record NW_015090902.1, on the reverse strand, counting down.
TCTTACCACAACTAGGACAAATAAGCCATTTACAAACCGAGGTCACTGCTGAAGCAGCAGAGAAAAAAATGCAGTGGATTTCTCAAGGAATTTTAAGAAAATTTTAAGCTGAAAGGACCAATATGTAACAGCATATAAAGATTAGATAATGGACAGTGAGATCCATTGTGTTAATTATCACTGCAATACTAATGTTTCACTGGAAATTAGACCACGAAATGCATGTTCTGTGTCAGCAGCAGAGAAGGGAGTGCAGATTCCAAAGCCGTATTGCGGAATAATATACATCATACGTGTCTGACTGCACATAGTAGCAGAGCACTGTTACAATAAGCCTATATATCTCACCCTCTATCTTCTGCTGGAGCTTTGGAGGATACAGGGAACAGGAGCTTTGCATGCTGCCCCAGTACAACCCCAAATACAAACGTTGCATGGAATGCGAAATACTCAAACCAACATGGCCAAGGGATGGGGACCATAGAACAGAAACACCTGGACCACCCACTGTTAAATAACAAATGAAAATACTCACTTTTTAATGGCTATTAGCTCTCCAGATTCAATGCTTCTCCCTAGGAGGACAGAGCCATAGGTGCCATCACCAAGCTGTCTGATAGTTGTGTACCTATTCATGATGAGGATACTTTAGCTGCAAGCGCATTTCAGTCCTTAGTGTTTCTTGTGTTTCTTCTCCGAGTGTAACCAGTTCTTTCTGTGGCAGCATAAATACAGAGCACTCAGGACAGTGTCAACAGTTGCAGGAATCATGTTTTCAAGACTTAGCCTGTGGTCTGAAAGCACAGAACACAATCCGTTTGATTTCTGTCCCCTTCCAAGAATGCTTCTTTGCAGAATCTATGCTCCTCCAAGAGATATTCCCTGTAAGCTACACACAAACACTTGTCTTTGTCTCTCAGCAGAAAGGGCCAGTCTGTATCTGGGTGTAACTGGGTACATTCCCCAAATCCACTCTTACGCTAAAGCACTTCACCGCAAGCTTGCGGGCAGCCCTAATGGGAGAAACTATTACTAAAGCAGAGGATAAAGTCTCATAGCTTGGGGAAAACAGCTTGCTATCAGAAAATTATAAGAATTATAAGAAAACAGGCGGGAATCTGTTCCAGACAAGTTATCAGACACGTAAGTCACCATCTCATAAGTCGTACTGTCATCAAACCAACCAATTTTCTGACTTTCCATAAGGCCCTATGCTAGAGACACAGCCATACATATTCCCTTAAACAAAGTCTTCAGAAAAAGAGTATTATATTCATGCCAGACAAGACCAAATGTATTTTGCTACAGTAGCCCTAAGCATGAATTAGTGTCTAGAAGTACACGTTATCTAGCCAACATTTTGTCCTGACACTGCACAAACAACTACACGTTATCTAGCCAACATTTTGTCCTGACGCTGCACAAAACAGAATGCTAGATAATAAAGAAATAAAGTTCTTATTTCCTCATTTAAACTAATTGTTGCTAGTATTTCCTACACTTTGTCTAGGACAATGCGATCTATTCTATGTGAATTAACCATACATTTGGAATAAAACAGAATTCCCCTGCCATGAGGGTCTGGTCTGCATTCTGGTTTTCTCCAACCCCAAGAGCACAGCAGTATTTGTGGCTGGTGACTACTGCCATCTGTAACCTGCATTCAAACTACATTTCCACTTTTTTTTTTTGTAGCAGCCTTATGCCTCCTCCATCTTGCTTTATTTCACAAAGCCAAATTATGATTATAAAAGTAACGGGATTATGTTGCTTGAACTCTGAACTGACATCAATGCAGAGCCACAACCCTGCAGATGCAAGTTGTTGTGAAGATCCTTTGTTTTCCATCTGCTAAGCCTATTAGTCACACCAATACTGACTCAGGAAAAAACAAAAATAAACAGGAAATATGATGTTAATATACCTTTTGACAACTTTACACATCATGTATGAAAAAGAAACAGCATGTCTCTACCACCACCTTAGCCACTGGGTAGTATCTCAGAGAGGCAGGAGGAATTGCCCTTTAGCAGTCCCCATTTCTCCCCACACCCTACTGCAGAGAATCACAACTGAGCACCTTTAATTAGACACCTAATCCCACATTTGGTACAATTTGCCAAGGAACACAGAGCCTGCCCGTAGGAACAGCATTTCGGAGCACCAGTTTCTTTTTGGCTGGTTTTCAGGCTGTGCACCTGCATAACATAAAGATATGTTTAGGCAATGTCCTGCATCTAGGTTAAAAAGCTTTAGTTACTCCAGCTGGTCAATGACTGGGTGAATTAGAAGCCTTAGCTCCCAGGCCTTTATTCAGACCCTTGGCGAAAATTTCAAACGATGACAAAGCCTTGCGTGGTCTCCTAGGCTGAAAATGTAATGTTTATCAGTATCCAAACAAATAATTCTATATAGTAACTTCAAACCGAAACAGATGGGACTTGTGGATTTTTCAGCACTTATTCCTCTAATGACAGAGTTCTGAAACTGCCATCGTAACAGATGTGATGGCTTACAATCCACAGACCATTATGCTGCCCCTGGCTTACCACCCATGTGTCCCTTTCCACCCACATGTCCCTTTCCAGTCCCTGTGACCACAGAGTGGAGGGGCGTCTTTGCCTCATGCTTGATAACCACAACAAATCAAGAGATGCCTAACACTGCTAGCACCATAACACTGCTAATGAGAATAACTTGTAATCTTTGCGAGTCCAGCTCTGCCCTCAAATGTGACCAAAACAGACAAATTAACTTAAATACTTCCGAGGCATAAAGCAGAAGCAAAGAACCTACAGAGGAAAAACAGAGTCAGGAATTACAGATTTCAGTGAGGAATGCACGTTAAAAAACATGCCAGGATGCACAGAAGTTAATAAGGCTCCTATGGAAGCACAAACACACCTGTATGAAAATCCACTGAACAAAACCTAAGTAAAGCCTTCTTTGGTTAAATTAAATCTGTACAATTTCTTGCTGAGCTTAATCGCAAAAGATGCTTTTAAAAAGCTATTTCATTTTGCAAGATTTATGTTCTGTCCTTATCCCCTTCTGCTATTTCTCATCTTCAACAACGGGACAACGTTTAGTTTATCTAAACCTGGCCTGGCCTGAGGACTGTTTCACCTAAGTGGAGTCCCACTGAAATCACTGAAAAGAGCACATGAGTCTCCGAGATGGGGTTTGCAGGGCTGCAAGACGTATAAACTAGTCAAGAGTATAGTCTGGAATGACAACCTGGGTTAGAGGATGTAAATACAAACCACAAAAAAGCCTTGGAGTAAATGAGCATGTTGACACTAAATAGAAAAAAAATGTAAGAGCCTTATTTTCACCGTACTGTAGCACCGCGTTGGACTCCACCACACTTACACACATTTTTTTTCTCCCCACAGAAAGCAGACGGCAAACCCCCCCTTTAATAGCGAGCCCCACTTAAGGTACCAAGAGGGCTTTCTGACTCCCAAGGATAACTCGCAGCTTCCCAGGGTGCTGATGTACGGCTGGAACCGGCGTCCCCTCCCGTTCCAAGGGCTGCAGCCCCGAGAACCGAAAGCGAAACCCGAAAGTCGCCCAGCGCCCCTTGAACCGGGGCCCGGCAGCACCCCCGGGGCTGCTCCCGGCGGGATGCGCGGAGAAAAGGCGGGGTTTAAACCCGCCGCTTTCAACCGACGTCGTCCCGGCTGGTTTATGTTCCTCAGGGAAGGCTCTCGGGGTGCCCCGACAGCCGGGGAGGCGGCAGGAGTAGGGGGGGGAGATGGCGGGGAGGCGACCCACGGGCCTGTCCGCCGCGACCGGCCGGCTGCCGCCCAGCGCCTTCCCAGCCCGCCCCGGTCAGCCCTGCGCCCAAAGCGCTGCTCTCCCCTTCCCCCGCGGCCATGGCGGTGCTACTCACGGCCTGCGGCTCTCCCTTCCTCCGGCCGAGCCCCGGCCCGCCGCCGCGCCACGGGCCCCTAATGGCGGCGCTGGG
>NW_015090902.1:1019230-1021253 GCF_001431845.1 Calidris pugnax | reverse complement strand
GCTCCCCGCGGGGGGATAACGACAGCGGGGTCGGCGCCGCTCCTCTCCCTCACTTCCCCGCCGCCCGGGCCCCTGGCGGGAGGGCGGGCAGGGAAGGCCTCGCCGGAGCGGGGTCCCCCCCCGTCCCTCCCCAAAAAACAGGCGGCTGTCGGGGCGGGGAAGAGGCGAGAGGCGGCGGGGGAGCTCCGCCACCGCTGCCAGAGAGGGGATTTACGGCTGAGCAGGGTTTTAACGTCATTAAGAGCAATTAAAACAACAAACCCTCAGCTGACTGGCCTCTCGCACATCCCCGAGGGGCGCTCAAGGACCAAAACGGGAGCGCGGAGACACCGAATTAGGAAAAAACAGGAAAAATACCGACAATTCGACGGCTGCCAGAGGGGCCTGAGCCTTCCTCGCCCCAAAACCTCTCCCCGGCTCCAGGGGAAGAAGAGCGAAGGGAACTGGGGCAAAAAAAGAGGGAAACAAGGAAGAAAAAAAAACGAGGAAGAAAAAAAATAATCAGCCTTGAGCAATCTATCGTCAGATCCAGCTGTACTAACGCTGATTCAGTGGGCACGAGCTGCATTTAAAACTTACAGGAGGAAGGGTGAAAAGGAAAGCACAGGGTTTGCAAGCCGGGTGGGTGGGTGATGCAGTTCAGGAGCATCTCAAATCCCCGGGGAGGATTCTACACCAGTGAATGTTACTGTGAAATACACTTACTTGATGAGACATTCATTTGTTAAAAAAAAAAAAGCATGAAGGGAGTCCAAACAGCTCTGGATACCCACCCCCCATCTAGATAGGGGCTAATCTTTACATTTCTTAGGCTAAAAAAAGAATAAGAAGAGTTACGTTCTCTCCTATGGACTCGGTGAAGCCAGCAGGGGCGGTGCATACTCCCTCAAAAGAGGTTTCTACTTTAAGCTATTGCTATTAACATCTCACACGCCTAAAGCAGGGTGTCACAAGCAGAGACACCCTGGTTTTCTGTGGCTGGAGGCAGGGCTTCTTCGTCCCCAGCACAAGGGATGCACAACCGGGGCAGGAGAAAAGCCCAGCAGCTTTGGTTCTGACCCCAAACGAGAAGCAGCGTTAAAGATAACCACCTGTACTCATGGTCACCTCACCCTGACCTCAACCCTTCACCCCCGTGGCTCTGGCAGACAGGGTGGGGAGTGTGCCAGCCACCCAGGGGTGTCCCCAGCCCTCTCGCCACCCTGGTAGCTCCCCCTCCACCACCCCCAAACTTCCCCCTGTCCTGGCCTGAGCTCTCACCTTCCCCAGCCCCGGAACCGACACTCACCTCCTCTGGCTCCCAAAACCCCTCCGCGCAGTGGGGATGGGTAGGGGTTCACAGGTCATACGTGAAGAACCACACACACGGTGTCCTGGAAAAAAAAAATAAAAAATATGGTAATACAGATTAAAACAAGGGGGTTTGTCCTCTTTTGGAAAACCCGATGAGGCGTACAGCGAGCATCTGACACCTGTTCACTGGACTGGACGGGCAAAGGGCAGGGACCACGAAATTCACGTCACCTCAGCAGCATTATTATCTCTACAGCCCCGATACTAACCACTCCCTGATTACCCGGTATTTAATTTGTCTGGGACAAGGCCACGGTCTGACCACGGGAACGGCAGCTCCCGCTCCTGCCGACACCGGGCTGAGGGGGCGGGAGGCCGCCCGGAGGGCCCGGACATCGCTGCCTTCTCTCGGCTCCCGCACCGGAGCGCCGGGCCGGGCCTCAAGAGAAACCGGGCGAGGCAGCCACCCCTCCGCCTGCCGGGATGGCCGCCCGGGGGGACTACAGTTCCCGGCAGCCTCTGCTCCGCCGCCAGGTGGGACAGACCGGGAACCGCGCCGCAGCCCATAGCGGGTGTCGCCGGCGGACTACATTTCCCAGCAGGTAGCGCGGCGCGGTGCTGCCGGCAGGCAAGCCGCGGCGGGGCCGCGGTGGGCGCTGGGACGGGTAGTCCGGGTGGCGGCGGCGGCGGCGCCCGCGGCTGAGAGCGGCCCGCGCGTCAGGCGGCGCTC
>NW_015090902.1:900386-1019090 GCF_001431845.1 Calidris pugnax | reverse complement strand
TGTGGGGACCGAGGGGGGCGGTGGCGGCGGGAAGGGGTGTGTGGCCGGGGGGCGGGCGGGAGGAGCGGCCCCCGGGCCCTGCCCTACCCTGCCCGCCGCCGGGCACCGGGGTGAGGCCTGTGGGAGGGGAGCCGCGCTCCTGGCCGCCGTCCCAGCCTTCCCGCAGGGGGTGCGGGGCTGAGGAGCGGGGGCTGCTGGATTGAGGAGGGGGTCTGGCCACCCGCAGGGACACCTCAGGGTGTCACGCTGTCCTTACAGGGGAGCCGGCCCCCTCTCCCCCCTACACCTTTCTCTTCCTTCCCTCAAAAAACGGGTGGCATAAAGTCACCTGGAAACGTGGAGGGCTCCGTGTATTTCACTTACTTGAGTTTGGCATTGTCCACGCCAGAAATGCTGCTTGGCTGAGCGTTGCTTTCCAGACCGCACCTCAGCATGGATGCAGGTACCTGTGATTGATGAGAACTTGATCAGTCAACGTTAAGCCATTGACATCATTCGGGAGCTCTCAAAACTCCTTGCCACCACTGAATTTCACTGAATTTTAAGAGTTGGAAGGGACCATAGAGATCATCTAGTCCAGCTCCCCTGCTAAAGCAGGACCACCCAGAGCTTGTCAGATCATGCCACTCAGGACTGCATCCAGGCGGGTCTTGAAAATCTCCAAAGAAGGGGACTCCACAACCGCCCTGGGCAGCCTGTTCCAGGGCTCCGTCACCACGATTAAAACTCTTTTATTTTTGAACGCCGTTGCTTCTGCCACACCGGCAGAAAAAATGGAGCAACTTCCTCGTTTTCTTACAAAACCGAGAAGGATGTTGGCTGTCGGTCGCTGCGTTGTTCTTGCTGATCCTCCAGTTCTGTTCAGTTCACCTGTAGCCCTGTGCAACTGGTGACAGTCACCTTTGAACTGTGCCTGATCCTGGCTTTATTTTGCCAAAACAAAGATCTGAACTATTAAAGGACTTGCCACGACAGACAGTTTAGTAGGTGATTGCCGTGCTCTGAGGAAATCAGCGTGCAATTAATTGATTGCAAAACAGTTAGAACTAAGCTGTGCGAATAAACTAGTTTTGCATTTGGCAAATGATTTCTAAAGCTTTTCAAACAAATTGGAATCAAATCGACTCAGCTGACTTCTTTTTACAGGTCACAGTCTAATTCTGATGTTTACTTGTGACATGTTGACCTTTTGGTGGCTTGACTGGCGACCGGTTTTTCTGACGGAAAATCGTTTGAGCTGATCATGACACGCTGAGGGTGTCTCACTTTCAAGCAGGATAAAGTCACTGTTCCGTGTGACAGCTGACTTGCAGCAGGAGGGAGGCCAGCAGCGTAAAGATGAACAGCCTATATTTACCTGCTGAGGAGTGGTTACAGTACAATATTCTGTGAAGTTCAGAAACTATAAGTACGGTTTAAGTGTTGGCAGAGTGGGGACAAGGATGCAATCTTCACGAGTTACAACCTGCTTTGGGTGTGATCTCACGAGCTGTCTGCTAGTGAAGATCCTCGCTTCAGCGATACCCGTGTTTTACTCGTTTGCTCTAGCAAAACCATAGGGTTTCAGCAGATCACAGAGATAGCAGGAAGATTGTTAATAGAGATCACTTTTCCACCCCAGTTAGCCGTGCAGTAGCGATGTGAATGAATTGCTTTACTGGTAAATTTAGAGGGATGGTCACTTAAGCTGCCGCTGCTGCCAGAAGATAAACCTTTGATATGAGAGACTCCAGAGCAAACATACACTCTGTATAGAGGAGCTAATGATGGAAGTCAAAATTTTGGTTGTAATCAACTTCATGATAGTTTTGGACAGCTCTTAGGCTGTGGGCTCGGTCTTCATAGTATGGTATATTTTTTGTTTGGATTGACAGCACGCTTAAGTTTTAAAGAGCATTCAGTGACATTTTGGAAGCATTTGGTCCAGAACTGTGGCTGACTGTGACTCAGAAATGAGGAAGCAGAGCAGTTGAACAGAGGGGAGGAAAATCAAGACTCTTGAACAGGTTCCTGAAACAAAAAGTTTTTGAACAAGAGGTAAACTTCAGCCAGCTTCATAACTTTGTAAATAACTTTAACTCTTAAATTAGTTTATTTACAGATTTCATGAGTTAGAGGTTTCAATGGGCGTGCCTTTATGCACAGGAAGATAGTGTGTGTTGATTTAGTTTATAAATAACTTTACTAGTCTCTGCATTTTGCAGATAACACCAGGTTTTTTCGCCCCAGACTGCGAGCTGACTGGGCATAATTCAGCTGCAAACCAGAAGCCTTGCCCTCTGCGCAGGCAGAGGTGGGCCTTATTTGTGTCGGCCCAGTGCCAGAATAATGCATTTAACAACACATCCATTTCAGTGCTAGCTCATTCCTAGGTTGTCTCTCTTTGGCCACAGTAGATGTAATGCCTGGATGCTAAAATGAAGTGATAGGCCTGCTGTAACTCATAGGACATTGACTGCCTGCAGTCAAATTCTGGAATAAAAAAAAAAGTGAAATTTCTAAGTTGTTTACTTCTTGCTCAGATTTAACGCTGCTGGTGCTTTGGAGCGTTCTGTTCTTGCCTGTTTTCTCCGCTGAGAAATTCAAGATGTGCAGCCTTAAAATCAGAGTGTGGAAACAAATGCAACATCTGTTTACTTTAACCAACTGACACTGTCTGCAGTATCAACTGTAAAAGATTAATTGACTGAGATATTGGTGAAAACACATTTACAGGTGACAAGCCAGTGAGTTTGTGGTCTTTGGGGAAACCAGAGACAAGGGCTACCGCTGAACTCCAGGGAGGTCTTGTCACCAAGACAGAGATTAAGTGTTGCCTTCGCATCAGGTTTGCCAGTATTCTGTAGTTTGATCCTGAACTTCCAGATGCTATAAAAATTTTATTAATTTTCAGACTACAAGAACACTTTGATTTCTGCACTTCAGGTGTGCAGGAGGTAGAGATTTCTTTACGAGAACTCAGAAGAATCTCACTGATAGAATGTCCCTTGAAGTCTTTTGAGTGCTGTTTACAGTAGGAAGGAGTGGAAAATAATACTTCTGAAACTAGTTGTGGTCATCTTAATGCCAGGTTTGCCTTCTTATAATCTCATTTTGCATTAGGTACTTGCCAAACAGATGTGAATTTCAGCACAGAATGGTAGAAAAACTGGAGTGCTTCAGCTGCAGGAAGAGCTTTAAACAAATGTCTTAGTCTTTGGGTTTTTTTCCTTACTGGCATCTTGCTGCTGTTGTCATTGTAGTGGCTGGTCACTGATGTTCAAAATTAGTTTTCCTTTGTTTTCGTATAGATTCCATAAATTTCAGTATATTTCACAATGAGAATTTATTTGCATCTTTTGAAGTTTTGCTCTTAAACAGGCTGTTTAACTCCTATCTAGAGCCCTGTTAAGTTCAGTTAAAGGTCTTGTTTAAGGTCTTAATTGTTTATCCTGTCTCACAGCAGTACTGTAAATAAAACCAGCTGTCAGGCTCTCATGCTAACTTTCTCTTTTCTTTTACAATACATTTCTTGTTTAGTTTCACCTGTAGTTTTTGAGATTGCCCACACTGTCCCATAATTTTCATAAAGTATCGTTACTCAAAGCACTAGTCTTTTTTGTGCTTTTGTAAATATTAAACAAATGAAAACTACTGGTTATCTTTATAATGAGAAGGTGGTGATTACCTTTTCATTTCTTGTGCTGAAGCATGGTAGTGTTTAATACTGAAGCTTTGGTTTATGCTTTGACTTAGACACTGAGTGTATCTGTCCAGGTATTATGGCAGCATACTGATGCATGTAAGCCTCCAAGTGATACAGAACTAATCTCTGTTGGATTGATGTGACTGAAATGCCAAACCCAACTTTGGTGGGTTAATAGGGATGTGCAAACGATACCAGTAATTTTAAGATTAATTTTTATCATCAAAAGATTGGTATGTGGGTAGAATGGGGAAAAGAGGAGTATGCTTATTTTTTCTTTTAAATGAGTGTCCATGACAGTTGTGCGTTGTGAATGTGCTGTAGGGACTTACACAGACTCTATAATCACATCTGACTGGTCTCTACTAGGCAGAAGCTGAAGAAGATTGTCACTCTGATTTGGTAAGAACCGATGACAATGAAAGATCCGGTGAAGCAAATCTTCAGGTATGTCTCTCATACTAGTGGGTTTTTTTACAAACATAGTACTGCTGTGATTTAAGCTGCATTACTTATGCTCATTTAGTTACCACACGTTTGTTGATCTGACACATGCTTAATCTGCCTGCCCCTCCAAAAGTGAAACAGGTAAATTATGCATCGTGTTTCAAATGTTAAGTTCAGTCTTCAGTTATCATTGTAGATCTCTGTTGGATTGATGTGACTGAAATGCCAAACCCAACTTTGGTGGGTTAATAGGGATGTGCAAACGATACCAGTAATTTTAAGATTAATTTTTATCATCAAAAGATTGGTATGTGGGTAGAATGGGGAAAAGAGGAGTATGCTTATTTTTTCTTTTAAATGAGTGTCCATGACAGTTGTGCGTTGTGAATGTGCTGTAGGGACTTACACAGACTCTATAATCACATCTGACTGGTCTCTACTAGGCAGAAGCTGAAGAAGATTGTCACTCTGATTTGGTAAGAACCGATGACAATGAAAGATCCGGTGAAGCAAATCTTCAGGTATGTCTCTCATACTAGTGGTTTTTTTACAAACATAGTACTGCTGTGATTTAAGCTGCATTACTTACACTCATTTAGTTACCACACGTTTGCTGATCTGACACATGCTTAATCTGCCTGCCCCTCCAAAAGTGAAACAGGTAAATTATGCATGGTGTTTCAAATGTTAAGTTCAATCTTCAGTTATCAGTGTAGTTGAAAAGAAAGTTTGTGGCAGGTTTGGAGTTTGAAGAACTGTAGAAATTGGACAGCTGTTGCTGTGTGGATCAAATTCCAGTTTAAGTTGTCACTCTCTTCTGGAGCAGAAAGTTGATAAAAGCAGTCTGATAGAAAAATGTGTTCTGTTACGATACTAGATTTTGGTGTAGTTGCTCCCCAGAAGTCATGATGATTGCAAGAGACGTGTAAAGTGTAACTTCAAAGATGCTAAAAAAAATGCATGGCAAGAATTACAACTTGTCTTGTTTCACAGAGCATAGTCCTTTCATTTTAAGAGAGAAAGGAGTGTAAGGTCTTATTTATATGTTACATAAATGGCAGCCTTGATTGTCATCAAGCTTAGTATGCTTGTGTGCAAAAAATTAGGTTTTCTAATTTTTAATTTCAAGAGCTAATTGACTTACTTAGAACAAACACCATGTCTAGAAAGAATACTTTTCAATGGAGTCTTAGGTCATAGTCACAGTACTGACAACCACTTATTGAAATGTCATTTTTTCTTCTGACCTGAACAGCCCAGATTAAAGCACTTACATTATTGATTGTCATCAAGCTTAGTATGCTTGTGTACAAAAAATTAGGTTTTCTAAATTTTAATTTCAAGAGCTAATTGACTTGCTTAAGATAAGTCTGCATAAACAAGAACAAACACCATATCTAGAAAGAATATTTTTCAATGGAGTCTTAGGTCATAGTCACGGTACTAACAACCACTTATTGAAATGTCATTTTTTCTTCTGACCTGAACAGCCCAGATTAAAGCACTTACATTATTGAATGAAATTGTACAAGTACTTGTGCAATTAAAAAAATTACTGTAAACCAATTGCTAACTCTTTGTGTCTAAACTCACTGAAACCATTTAAGACTTGGAAATGTAACGTGTCGTCTTGAAATTCCTTTTTGTGCTTGTACTTTATAATTTCTCCTCAGAAGATTCTGTCTGAATATGTGATACTAAATCAGACTTAATTGGATTTTTTTAGGCAGAGCTCCAGATGTTCAGAGCTCAGTGGATGTTTGAGCTTGCCCCAGGTGTGAGTTCTAGTGGGTTGGAACCTCTGCCATGCAGAGCTTCTTCAAGAGGACCTGGAGTAAAGTCTGTAGATGCCAGAGTGAAACAGGAGATAGCAAAAGAAGAAAAGGTACAAAAAAATAGACATATAATTTTGGGGTTTTTTTTGTGTTTTATTATTGCAGTATAATTATCCTAAAAGCTAAATTTAATCTAGAGGAACAACAGAGGTGATTAACCTGTTTTCTCCATACTAAGGTCTTTCCATAATCCTGCACCGATTTTCTATTTTTTATTCTTGGCTTTATTCTGGCACCTTCCCAGTCTGCTTTCTGAAAGACTGTAGGTAAGGGGCAAGCAGCAGGAACATGGGGAGTTTTTAAGTTATGGGTTGTAGCACATGAATATGTCTTCTCACTCTAACTGTGGAACTGTTTTATTCACCTCCTTCACAAGGTACAGTAGGTAAGATGAAAAATAATTCTAAGTCAAATGGCAATGCAGTTGTATTTGAGAGGAATTTAAGAGGTATTCTGTGTAATTTATTGTGCAGGCAAAAGAGCTTTTTCTGAAGGCTGTGGAAGAAGAACAAAATGGGGCCCTTTACGAAGGTAATGAAGAAGTCTACGATGAACACTCTTATTGCAGAGGAATCTAACACTGATTTATTGTGCAAGACTGCATGATGCCAGTGAACTTAAACTGCAGGCTCATAGTAATTTGAGAGCTGAATTATTTGCATAAGCAAACAAACTTGCTATAAAAGGAACCATCATATCACAGTTCTAAGGTTGAGATGAAGCTAAAGTGAGATCAAGGAAAGAATTTCTAGCTTTTAGACAAAACGACAGTGTTTTGAAATCTAGCAACTTAATAAAGTGCTGGATTGTTTCTACATATAGCGTGCTTCTTTATGTGACTTTCGTAACAGTAATTAAGCAAGGCAATATACCATATTTCCTGGGCTTATAGTTTTTTTCATTCCACTTTGAGCAGAACTATTTAACCCATAGAATGGTTTGTTGTTTGTTTGTTTTGGGTTGCTTGTTTGAGGTTTTTTTCAGTTTATACAGCAGGCTAAGATAGCTTCTTTAAGAACTCCTGAAGGGAATGTTTCAATCTGTCAGTCTCATTGTATGAGGTTGGCCATAAATAATTAAGATGCTTAGCTTGCTTGCCCTCTTGCTAGCAGGACTAGCAAAAATGGAAGTTCAAAGTTTTCTTCCTCATATTTAGCTTTCAGAATATGTAGAGTAAGAAGCCCATCCTAACTTCAAGTCCTGTAGGTCCTGAGATACCAGGCAATAACTGATGACTCAATTATTACACCAAGTTTTCTGTTTCTTTCATTAAAAAAAAAGGCACACAGAACGTTTGTGCCATCCGGCTCATCCGTTAGAGGTTTTAGCCACTTTGCTTAAAGTGCAGGTGCAAAATATGGCAGGATATGCAAAACTGAGAGCACTCTGGAAGCTTCTGAACTCAGCCACTTGTTGAATACAAAATTTCTATTTCCACCATGGGAGTTTTCCTTCCCTTACAAGGGATTTCTGGCTGTTGTTCCAGATCTCAACAAACTGACAGAAATATGTATCCCCAATAGGTAATAAAATTAGTTGATTCATTATCTAATTTATTACATGTTTTTATGGGGCAAAATTACTTTAGGCTAAGGTACTTTCTGTGTTATGTAGAGAATTAAATGTGCAGTAAAAAAAGACGTCAGAACTAAATCTGATATGTAATCTACCATTTAGGAAATTGTGCAGTAGATTGTGAAGGTTCTTTCATACCAACAGTTTACAAGTAAATAAAATAATGCGAGGAAAGCCATCTGTTTAAGCTTTGTGTCTATAAAATGAAAGCTATAGCTTCATCTGCTTGAGTGCGCTCCTTCTATGTTAAACATAGCAGTAGAGAAGTTGCATCTAACAGAGTTGCATTCACAAGGGTGTTTTAGGCTTCTGGATTGCATGAGTATGAACACATCCTTTCTCAGTTTAATTTGATTTAAGACTTAAAGAAACAAACCAAAACTGTTTCTACACGTACATCCGTATGAGACCTTAGAGACACGGTCCTACAGCAGACACAGATATATTGCTGAGCACGTGTTGGGACATCTGTTTTCACACCACAGTTTTATCTGGTGACCTGGCTCAGGCCACCAGAATCCCAAGTGACATTTCAGTCTGCTTCTGAAATCTGCTGATACCTGCCGTTTGTGAGACAGTTATGTGCAGTAGCATGTTCCTGTTTAAGTACAGTACAGGCCTTGCTGCAAGATTAAATGCTAAAGTTGAGACTGCTCTCTGTTTAGCTGGCTGCTGGCACTCTTCCTCCTCACCAGCCAAAGGATACTCTTTGATGATCCCTGTCCCTGACATGAACTCAAGGAAATAGAGACACTTATTTATCCCACACTCCGGCTTCTCAGACTCACTAAAGTGTCAAATTCTGAGCTTCAAACTCACTGATGTTTTATTTTGGGTTTTTGTTTTGTTTTTAAGGGTTCAAACTGAGGGAGAGTTGCCCTCTGGCCTTGGTATCACCACGTGAGAATGCAGAGAGGCATAGAAATACATACATGATCTTAATAAAGGCATTAAAACAGGCTGTATGTACATACAATGAATCCACATAAATTAAGAAGGATCTGCAGAGTTCACTCAGAAGACAGACATTCAGCAGCTTAAATACCATCCTTAAATACCTTAAATATCACCATTCCTCCCCACAGGGGGATATCCTTGGGCCTGTTTCTCTCATCAGTGTTTGTAGCATCTTCGGAGTGTGAAAGGCAGAGGTGCTTTTGCTGTGTGCTAGAAGAAGCCCTGTCAGTTTTTCCTTCATGCCCCGTAGTCCTGTGCTTGCTACAGAGCTTTTTGAAAAGGCTGCTTTCCTCCAGTCAGGTTCCTCACCCTCAGATTTACAGTGGCTTGCTTCTGTGCCTTCTCTAGTTTTCAGGGGTTTGCCACAGGAAAATTTACTTGGTGTCTATTGTTGATGTTTAAAAAGTACAATATTTAGTTGACCTTTTCCACCTTTTTAATATTACGGATGTCTGAATGACTGTCCGGGCTACACCAGGTACCTGCATCATTTTTTAAATTCTCTTGTTACATTCTTCGTGGTTACTTACGAATATAATGCCTAAAATCTGCAGCTTGTTGAGAAAACTTTGTAAGTGCTGGGCAACAAATGAAATCAGGACTTTTTAATGTTTTGATGTAAAATATTGTACTCCATAACTGAATTAGTAGTGGTTAAGGTAAATCTGCATCTGAGAGAGCTCTTTATTCTGAAAGAGTACATGAAGTTTGTGGTTTAGAAGATCAGTGCTTACTTGCCTCTCATTGAATTTAAACCGAATCAGTTTAGATTAAATTACTAGGAAAACGCATTTTCCACCTGTTTAGTGCTTTTAGCAGCAGCCATCTCTCTTGAGAAAAAAAGTCTTTGCTTTGATAAGCTAGTATAGGCATCAGACATCTTTAAACATTAAACCTTTATTTTCAGCCATCAAGTTTTATCGTCTGGCCATGCAGCTGGTACCTGACATAGAGTTTAAGATCACCTATACGCGGTCCCCAGACGGTGATGGAGTTGGAAAGAGGTGGTAAGTATGAAAATTTACTAATTAAGTGCATAAGAGTACTGAAACCTGAAATTTTATTTCTAAAGCATGTGAATGCTCTACTGTGACATGCAGTCGTAGGTCTCTAACATTTGGAAAACTTGTCTGCTTTCATTCGAACAGACTGCTTCAGAGAAAGTTTACAGGTGCATTAGTCCAAGGAGGACTTTTCTATACTGTTGTTGAAAGAAGGTCACAGGCTTGTTTAGAGCTGGTTAAACTCAAGTGGAAGGGTTACAAATAGTTGTTACTTAAAAAAAGGAAGAAAGGAAGAAAACATCAGTCACTTTATTACTGTTGACTGTTGACTTCTGATCTTCAGATTTATGAGTTACGCCTTTAGGATCATCTAGAAAACTGGAGATGGCAAAAATATCGATTAGTAAAAGCTTTGTACCATGGAATAAGCATCGTAGTTAAGGATGGGAGTATATTACTCTTCTTGTGCTGCCTCATGCAGCCATATGGGAACATTTCCAATAAGTAGAGCAACACATTTGGAAGCTCGTAGATCGTAATCTGAGTAGTCTAGACTTTGATCGTGGCGAGCATCCAAACACCACTAGCCTCAGCACACCAAATGTGTAGCACCTTAAGGCTGACCTGAGTTGAGGCCAGGATTCAGGTTAGGGCCAAAACTTCTGTAGCTCAGGTAGCATAGTGAGGACGAGCTTGTGACACAGAGCTTCCAAATTCACTGCTTAAAAACATTCCAGAAACAACTATATTGAATGAGGGTAAGACAGCAGATTGATGCCAGGATACGAACGTCCGTTGGTATGTTTTGTCCAGTATCACAGTGTTGGCATTCCCCCTTTTCCAGCGTTGAGGATAACAAAGAGGATGACCAAATGGCTGATCTCCTGTCGGAATTCCAGCAGCAGTTAGCTCTTCAGGAATCTTCAGTCAAACTTTGTCAGCCTGAGGTTGATGTCAGCCAGACCCATATCTCAGGTATGACGTAAGATACACTGTAAGAGTTAAGAGGCACAATAAAGAGAGATTTTTCACTCTAACTTTATTAAAACATTTGTCTATGTCATTCTAAAGCCACCTTTATAAAGAAATGTACACAGTATCTTTTTATTTAATTTATAGTTAGATTGAAGGAAAAAAGATCATCAATGAGCCAAATGGATCTTTTTCTCATACATGATTTTGCCTTTATCGCAGAAGCTTTTCCATGTAATACTGCTACTAAGTAGAATTTTTCAGGATCAGAGTCATAGTTAAAAGCAGCAACTTCTAGAAACTGACTTGCTGAAGTAATTGCATCCCAATTTTCCTTCCAGTTGATGTTTGAAAAAGTGAAATGTAGGTTGGTTTTTTTTTGTTTTGCAAATTTTTATAACAATTCTTAAGTGTGAATAAGAGACAATTGTTCTGTGAAGAATATGCATCTTTGCATTTCCTGGTTTTGTCTGATTCTGTATCAGCTTTTTACAACAAATAATGTTTTCAGGTTCAGCAAGACTATGTGACATAGCTAGAAAGGCTTTTGAAGGTTAATCATTTTCAGTGCTTCAGGTCTAGGATAGTCATCCTGACACTTCCTTATGAGATCTAAATTGTAGAGAGTGTGTATAATCTATGAACTCTCTTAAAAGAATCAGATGCCACTAAAGCGTGTGTGTTTTGCATCCCAAATTGTCAGTTGCTCTTGGAAATCTTGGCCTGATCTCCTCTGTTCTGCTCAAGGAAGGAAAATAAAGCAAATGTAGCAAGCTGTTCAAATCAAAACATAAAGAAAACAGGATTTGTTTTTCATTTAATTTTAACAACTGTGGCGTTGTACACTTGGGAAAGCATCTTTTCATTTTTTGCCAGTAAAGTCAAGATGTTGTAGACATTACTATAAAGTGATCTCAGGAGATGTCTCTTTTGAGCAGCAATCTTAAGTCTCTTTCTAGTTTTATTTTCTGCCTTCCTGCCAGTCCTGTGCTACAGTATCTCGTTTACTGACTCTTTTATAGCAGAGTGAAAACTGTGACAGTCCTGATGTCTGCTTCAGAAGTTAGTAGGCTGGAAGGGATGCCTCTTGGTCATCACAGCAGTACAATAATGGCAGCCCTCAGCAGCCCAAGGAAAACTGAAACAATATGAGGCAATGGATTTGGCTGAATTGGTTTCCTGTATTTATATTTTACATTCGATCGATATTCATAATCTTAGAATACTAGTTAAACCTTAGTACAGGACAGGATGAGACCTCTGGAATGTAACTGCCACACTGAATGTATTTACTTCCCTTCCCTAGTATAGGAGCAATTTATCATAGGAGTGGGTTTTTTTGCCTTTTAGCCAAGTAAGGGTTAGGACCAAGATGGCATTCTTCACAGGAAGTACTATAATATTTGTCCTACACATAAGAGTACTGAAACCTGAAATTTTATTTCTAAAGCATGTGAATGCTCTACTGTGACATGCAGTCGTAGGTCTCTAACATTTGGAAAACTTGTCTGCTTTCATTCGAACAGACTGCTTCAGAGAAAGTTTACAGGTGCATTAGTCCAAGGAGGACTTTTCTATACTGTTGTTGAAAGAAGGTCACAGGCTTGTTTAGAGCTGGTTAAACTCAAGTGGAAGGGTTACAAATAGTTGTTACTTAAAAAAAGGAAGAAAGGAAGAAAACATCAGTCACTTTATTACTGTTGACTGTTGACTTCTGATCTTCAGATTTATGAGTTACGCCTTTAGGATCATCTAGAAAACTGGAGATGGCAAAAATATCGATTAGTAAAAGCTTTGTACCATGGAATAAGCATCGTAGTTAAGGATGGGAGTATATTACTCTTCTTGTGCTGCCTCATGCAGCCATATGGGAACATTTCCAATAAGTAGAGCAACACATTTGGAAGCTCGTAGATCGTAATCTGAGTAGTCTAGACTTTGATCGTGGCGAGCATCCAAACACCACTAGCCTCAGCACACCAAATGTGTAGCACCTTAAGGCTGACCTGAGTTGAGGCCAGGATTCAGGTTAGGGCCAAAACTTCTGTAGCTCAGGTAGCATAGTGAGGACGAGCTTGTGACACAGAGCTTCCAAATTCACTGCTTAAAAACATTCCAGAAACAACTATATTGAATGAGGGTAAGACAGCAGATTGATGCCAGGATACGAACGTCCGTTGGTATGTTTTGTCCAGTATCACAGTGTTGGCATTCCCCCTTTTCCAGCGTTGAGGATAACAAAGAGGATGACCAAATGGCTGATCTCCTGTCGGAATTCCAGCAGCAGTTAGCTCTTCAGGAATCTTCAGTCAAACTTTGTCAGCCTGAGGTTGATGTCAGCCAGACCCATATCTCAGGTATGACATAAGATACACTGTAAGAGTTAAGAGGCACAATATAGAGAGATTTTTCACTCTAACTTTATTAAAACATTTGTCTATGTCATTCTAAAGCCACCTTTATAAAGAAATGTACACAGTATCTTTTTATTTAATTTATAGTTAGATTGAAGGAAAAAAGATCATCAATGAGCCAAATGGATCTTTTTCTCATACATGATTTTGCCTTTATCGCAGAAGCTTTTCCATGTAATACTGCTACTAAGTAGAATTTTTCAGGATCAGAGTCATAGTTAAAAGCAGCAACTTCTAGAAACTGACTTGCTGAAGTAATTGCATCCCAATTTTCCTTCCAGTTGATGTTTGAAAAAGTGAAATGTAGGTTGGTTTTTTTTTGTTTTGCAAATTTTTATAACAATTCTTAAGTGTGAATAAGAGACAATTGTTCTGTGAAGAATATGCATCTTTGCATTTCCTGGTTTTGTCTGATTCTGTATCAGCTTTTTACAACAAATAATGTTTTCAGGTTCAGCAAGACTATGTGACATAGCTAGAAAGGCTTTTGAAGGTTAATCATTTTCAGTGCTTCAGGTCTAGGATAGTCATCCTGACACTTCCTTATGAGATCTAAATTGTAGAGAGTGTGTATAATCTATGAACTCTCTTAAAAGAATCAGATGCCACTAAAGCGTGTGTGTTTTGCATCCCAAATTGTCAGTTGCTCTTGGAAATCTTGGCCTGATCTCCTCTGTTCTGCTCAAGGAAGGAAAATAAAGCAAATGTAGCAAGCTGTTCAAATCAAAACATAAAGAAAACAGGATTTGTTTTTCATTTAATTTTAACAACTGTGGCGTTGTACACTTGGGAAAGCATCTTTTCATTTTTTGCCAGTAAAGTCAAGATGTTGTAGACATTACTATAAAGTGATCTCAGGAGATGTCTCTTTTGAGCAGCAATCTTAAGTCTCTTTCTAGTTTTATTTTCTGCCTTCCTGCCAGTCCTGTGCTACAGTATCTCGTTTACTGACTCTTTTATAGCAGAGTGAAAACTGTGACAGTCCTGATGTCTGCTTCAGAAGTTAGTAGGCTGGAAGGGATGCCTCTTGGTCATCACAGCAGTACAATAATGGCAGCCCTCAGCAGCCCAAGGAAAACTGAAACAATATGAGGCAATGGATTTGGCTGAATTGGTTTCCTGTATTTATATTTTACATTCGATCGATATTCATAATCTTAGAATACTAGTTAAACCTTAGTACAGGACAGGATGAGACCTCTGGAATGTAACTGCCACACTGAATGTATTTACTTCCCTTCCCTAGTATAGGAGCAATTTATCATAGGAGTGGGTTTTTTTGCCTTTTAGCCAAGTAAGGGTTAGGACCAAGATGGCATTCTTCACAGGAAGTACTATAATATTTGTCCTACACGCGTGCTCAGTATCTGAAGCAAAGTGTTTTAACAATCCCTAGTTCACTGGAAACTTAGAAACATGGATAGTGAGATAGATAATCGAAGGCTTTGGCGACTGGTGACTGTCAGAATGGAAGATGTGTACCTGTTAGCACTAGTAGCAGATTTTTAAGGCTTTGTATCTCCTGTTCTCTAAGACACTAGGAGTTCACATACCAAAGCACTCCTAAATTGCCAGACTGTTTTGTACCTTGTAGCAATAAACACATCTGCACAACTTTTGTTTGTGTTTAATTTAATGGTTGGAAATAAATACAGACAATATAACAAATTTATGACTTCTCAATAATAAAACATAGAATTAAGTCAGATTCGTGAAACGAGATGTGTGTTAAATGAATGCAGAAACTGGTGACACATATGTACTTTTTATCATGTTAGTATTCTGAAATGTGAAACTGAAGTTTCATCAAATTTTATAGCAAAAACAGTCTCATTGGATTTGTGTGAGTGCAGTAACACTATTTTTTAACTAAAAATCAGAATCCTGTTAAATTGCAACCTCTACCATGGCATTTACAGCTAGTTACTGTTTAATGTACCTTTGTGCCACTCGACTATTTTTTCCGTTTGAACCCAAAGCAGTTTTACTAACTGAACTCATCAAGTGTTAGGTGCATGTAGTGATACAGGTCAAGCCATAGGCTCTGGAAAGGAGCAGTAGTTGAAAATAAATGAAGTGTAATTCCTGATGCTGTAAGATTAGTAAACAAGATTATACACAACTGAAACAACAGAGAAAACTTCGGGAGGCAGAAAGTTATTAGAAAGAGTTTTGGCTTAATTTCCCAGGGCCTTCTCACTGAATTTTTAATGCTAGGAAAATTACTACATGATCCTGCGGAGCTTTGATGAGGATTCTGTCATTATCTCATCACTGTCGTTCACCACAGCAGTGCTGTGTGATACCATTTTCAATCACTGCACCTGTACCACAAAATACAGAGTGATGTCGTACCGGTTTCGTAGTGGATAGGTTGTTCTTAGGACCTCCTACCCAACACTGAACCTCACCTGAGCTTCTGTAGCTTGTCATGCACAGGTAACGGTACACTCTAGGTCAGTTTGAAGAAAATACTGCTTTGCAGGCACTGTGGATGTGCAATGTGTATGTGGAATTTTTGGTATTACACCTCACAGCTGTGGATATTTGCGGTCTAAAACTGTGTTTTATCCTGTCAGGCACTTTTATCCTAATGCGTGTTCAATACGATTTTTGTTCTTCCTCTATGTGGGAAATAAGCTAAGTTTTGCTTCAGCTTATTAATGTATCATTGTTAGTGTGATAATACTAACAAAGAAGCCTTAGTAATAGTAGAGTCTAATAAATTGTATCCAATTAATCCCCAAAAATGCCCTTGGTCTATCAAAGGATCCTTGTTCGCAGAGCGTTATCTAGGTGAAGAGAAACAAACTGGAACATGGCCTTCAACACAAAAACCCAAAGGGTAGGGGAGTATCAATAAGGCCAAAGAAACCAGTCTGGTAAATCTGCCAAGTAGATAGTAGCAGAGACTTTGAAATAATGTGTAGCATAATCAACTAAGCAAAGGCGTGTTTAGGAGGATGATTTCGGAGAATAGGTGTGTGTGTGCCTTATATGGGAAAAAGTGCAAAATAAACCTGTAATAGGTCAAGCGGTCGGGAAGAATGTGAGCTCCAACTTCTCAGCCAATGAGAAGAGAGACAGGGACTCAAGCGGCCGGGATAAAGGTATTTTATACCTGAAAGCTAAAAGATCATCGTGCATCTATTTTTGGTGCACCCGATTCAGCGCTGTTTCATATTAATAAATTATTTTTTTTTAACCTTTGCTTCGGTGACTTTGTCCTCTTTAAATTCTAAGATGTGAGTCGGTGTTTCTCACACTCTATGTGACTTTTTTCTAATACATAGAGACTTTTAAAATTAAAGATTTTTTTGTTTGTTTGTTTCCTGGCAGCTGACTAAAATATGAAAAAGTAGGATTCTTTATGGAAAGTCAGAACTTCAGTAGTGGTCAAACCTGGAGTAAGGTTGTAAGCTCTTGATTTACAGGTTATCATCTAACAAGGGTTTCTTTTCTCTTGGCAGTGTTGCCTATGGAAGTGCTCATGTACATTTTCCGATGGGTGGTTTCGAGTGACTTGGACCTAAGATCATTAGAGCAATTAGCTCTTGTTTGTCGAGGATTTTACATTTGCGCCAGGTATTGTAGATAACTTATCTAGAGTTAGGCTTCTTTCTGCTCTAAGGAATTAAAAAGAGCTTTATGCTTGAACATGTGTAAACAGTATGTAGAGGTGGATAATAAATCCATAGAGCAAGATTGCCTGTGTTAGAAAAGTGATTGGTTTTGGGTTTTTTTTTTTGCTTTAGGCTGCTAAATTGTAGATGTAGGACTGTGTAGTACTTTTTCTTCCCATGGCAGTTTTCATGTTATGCTCCTCACAGTGCCAGTCAGCTTTTTAATACACCGCTAAACAGTATGTTAGATAGAGGACTTCACTGTAGTAAAAAATGTTGCTGAAAGTCTAACTTGCTCTACCTTGTTCGAAAGTCAGAGTTGCAAAGTCTCCAAAATAAAGTCTCTCGTGCTGTCATCCTTGGATGGCCACAGAGAAGTGCCAGGGGGCTGCAACGTTGTTGTTCTGTACTTGGCTGAAGCTGGTATTGTGTTCCTGAATTTTACTGGGAGGAGGAAATGGCTTTGAAGTGCTCCAGCATTAAGTAAATTAGTCAATCATTTCAAAGTATGAGCTATTGTTATTCAAGAAAGTTTCTTTCAGTTGCATCCAAACTAAATAATGGAGTGTGTTACTTCTGTATAGCAAAGCTGAGTAAGGTTTGCAGGAGAGTTACGGGGTTTGCTTTTCTCTCATTTTCACTAGAGATCCTGAAATCTGGCATCAAGTCTGTCTGAAAATATGGGGCAGGAGCTGCAATAAACTTGTTCCATATTCCTCTTGGAGGGAAATGTTTCTGGAAAGGCCTCGTGTTCGATTTGATGGTAAGATGTGCTTTTGGAAACGGGCATTATTTTTTTTTTTACTTCATGGAACCATGGCAGCAGCAATCCCATGGGTTTTATGTTTGTGACATTGGTGTTACATCTAATATGAATTTGTTTGGGCTTTTGAATCTGTAGAATGTCTGTAAAGAGAAGGGAAGGGTGCAAGGGACAAAAATAAAAACTTTGATCTATTTAAATTACAAAAATAAACTCAAAAGCTACAGATTATTTGTTTTTTAATCTTAAATATTTTATGTACTTAATTTTTGTTTATATACTTTCATCTTCCTTTCCTGCAGGTGTTTATATCAGCAAGACAAAATACATACGCCAAGGAGAACAATCTCTTGATGGTTTCTATAGAGCGTGGCACCAAGTGGAATATTACAGGTAGAACTGTAGTACAATGAGTGAGTGAAATGTTCCTCTCTCTCTTAAGTTCTTTAAATCCAGCCCTTCGCATCACAAACATTAAGTATTCTTTTCCTCTGTGGAACTACTACAGTGTGTAAAGCTATGCATATTTTTTGAGAATAGGTCTTAAGAAATAGGATTTATAATGATAATTAAAGATGGGCTAGAAATGCATTTCATCCCCAGTTCTACCATTTCACATGGATAAAACTTAGACAATAGCAACACTAATGCTCATCCACAGATTTCTTTCCCCAAATCACTTCTGCTTTACATTTGCATTTTAGCAAAGGGAAAACAAGTGATTGTACAAGAATTCTCTTTTAATTTATTTGTAAACAATTGTCAATAATCAAGAGGCTGGGCTTTTTCAATTTGCTGTAAATAGCTTGCCATCTATTTCCTTGGCCTGTGTTTCTGCTGTTCTTCGTCCTGCGTTTCCTGGCATTTATTGTTCCATTCTGCTGTCCCTCCTGAGGCTGGAAACCGTTAAGAGAAATCATTGAATCTCATGGCTATTTCTATAGTCTCACAAACATCAGCACACTGTCTGAGTACTGTACAAATTGATCAGATCCCAGAACCTGAAAAAAAGGTCAATACAACATTGTCCGTTCTGTACTGATAGTGTAATTAAGATTTTGTTGCATTTTTTTCTCAGTGCTAGGAATGGAGAAACTTACATGAGTTCAGTTTTGATTCCAGAGTAGCCTTCTTGCTTTGATTAGAGGTGACAAAACTCCTGAACTTCTGCACTCCTTCAAAACTCTTCATAACTTGATTTTTTAATCTCAAAACTTGCTTTTGATTTCTGATCTCTTTCTTTTTCTGTTATAGTATGTGTGAAGAAATATGTTTTCAAATCCTATTACTTATTAAGGTGTCTATCCTTCTGAGAAACATCCTGTGTTTAAAAAAAAAACACCAAACAAACAGAAACAGAATATGTTTTTTAGGTTTGCGTTGTGTTATTATATTTTTGCAGGTATTTGAGATTCTTTCCAGATGGTCAAGTTATGATGCTAACAACTCCTGAAGATCCTCAGTCCATAGTTCCTCGCTTACGGACTAAAAATACAAGGTTATTGAAGTGAAATATTTGGCTCTACAGTTTTCACCTTGCTTTTACCTGGCATTTTTTATTTACTTTTGTCTTATATTCTATATCCTGGTTTAGCAAAGCAAGATTTAAAATACAGTGTTATTTATGTTGTGTTATAGATGTTTATAGCTCTCTTTTGAGAACTACAAAAAAAGGTGGGTCTTTATGCAAAGATACCTTTCATTTTAAGGTCCTGATATTGTAATTAGTTTTCCTTTGTGGGTTATGTGATTTTAAACTGTGAAAGGAAGTAGATGGAAGGATACATGCTATTAGCTTGGTGGTTTTAGAATCCATTTAAAGATACTATTTTGTTATTGACTGCTTTCTCACACGTCCTTGACTGTTTGAAGTAAAGTGGAGATTCTGGTGCGATATGACTAAATTATTGTTTGATTTCTTTTTGAAGTTTGCAGAAACTTTTTAAAAATATAGAAAATCATTTGTGGCTTCAGAACAGGTTTGAGCTGTTCGCCAGAAGTCTGAAAATATTTAGCAGTAGGCTAGGCAAAACTGACTAACTTATCTTTACTGTCCAACCTGGGAAAATTAAAAACAACCTTCCAAAATGCTTTCATCTTTTCATATAATCAATGAGCAAATGCAAATTTAGTAAAAAAAAAGTTTCCTTGATTATAGTATATAGTCAGTCATCTTTTCATTTTTCATTCTCTTCGTTCTTTTGAGACAAAGAGTATCTTTATGTCCTTGACACTATCCTCCTCTTAACTTTCCAGAACGGATGCAATCTTGCTTGGCCATTATCGCCTTTCCCAGGAAACGGACAATCAAACCAAAGTATTTGCTGTAATCATGAAGAAAAAGGAAGAGGTAGGTAGCAAAACAGAATAGAGGAAAAATAGTTTAAAGAGGGGTCTTTTTAGTAAGTTTTTTCTCAGACTGAATATAAGACACCTGAAGATTTGCATTTCACCAGAGAATTAAAAAATTTATTTCATGTTTTAAATTATTAAAAAATAAAATAGAAATAAGCATGGTGGTTTATCTTACATTTTCCCCCCCAAAATATGTGATAAGCTTTTTATTAAGAGAGATAAATATCTGGTTCATGTTTGAGCAACAGTTCTCCCCCTTAGGCTTAATTGCCTTGTGTGCTGCTATTAAGTAGTTTGTTAACGTTGTTAACAGACGGGAAGGATGAAGAGGTCATTTTCTGATACCAGTTTTTGAGTGTGTGCAGTTATGTTCCACAGCATTAAATAAAACTACATAAGCCGTATTTGTTAATTGAATTATTTGGTCAACTTACATCACAGAAAATTCAGGTGAACAAAGTGTCTGTCAAGAGAAACTTGTGAAGAGTTAGAAGTGTTACAGCACTTCACAGCGAGTTTGCATAGTTTGGGTGGTGTCCTCCACACTTAACCTTACTTTCTGTGAAAACTTCTTCCATAATTAACATCTAAATTGATGTATTTTCAAGGAATACCGGTACTTACTTTTAAATATGAGAGTTTAATGAGAGTATGTGAGTCTGTCCTCACAGTTAGGCCTCAGCAGAAACAGTTGCACCATGTGTTCTTTGTTGGTCATGAAACTTCCTTTTCTCTTTGTGCAGAAACCAATTGACTACCACAAATACAGGTATTTCCGCCGTGTTCCTGTGCAAGAAACAGATCACAGCTTTCATGTAGGACTCCAGTTGTGCTCCAGTGGGCGCCAGAGGTTCAACAAACTTGTCTGGATACATCATTCTTGTCACATAACTTACAAGTGAGTAAATGGGGAATAAGATCAAAGAAGGATGCTTAACTACAGAAACACAGGTGACATTAATTTGTCCAGTACTAAGCACCGAAGATATAAAGACTGAGACTTATGAGGCCAGTACTAAGCACCGAAGATATAAAGACTGTGAGACTTTAACAAAATGTCCTGAAAACAGTAGCTGGTCCTGATTTGATAGATCATAATGAACTTTTACTTTAAGAAATCCCAAGATTTTAGTAACTTTTTATAATGATATGGGAAATTTCCTAAGTAGTAGAACAGCAGTATTTTAGTCATTTAAAGGGTTTATGCACTGTGTTTGAATGATTTCAGAACTGCCTCAGGGTTGAATGGCTTAGTGCAGTGCTAGTATAGGGGTATGGAAAACATATTTTCATTAAGGTATATTTCTTCTCCTGTGTGGCTCTACGTGCTAGAGATGTCTGCAGCCATCGTGTGAGAGCTGTAGCGTTTACCAATTATAATCCAGCAGAGTGAAATATGGGCATGGACCAGCTGCTCTGATCACAGACCAAACAAGAGCTGTGGCCACTCTTCTTGCACCCGTTTCTAAATTACTGGCAAGTTGCCTGTCCAGATGTCTGATGTTGGCATTTAGTGGATTTAGGCCTTGTCTTGCAGTTTTCTTGATCTCTGTATCCAGCGTTTTTACAGGGACATAGCTCAGCTATTGAGCTGTAAGTATGTCAAATCTACAAAGTAAATTACTGGTGGTTGGGACTACAGGTAACTTCCATAAACAGAAAAATTGCTTTTACAAAAACTAGTATTTTCATACCTAATTTATGAAGAAGTGCCAATATGACAGGCAATTTTTTCAGCATGAAGTTTCTGTACTGCTCAGGCTCTGCCGTACCTCTCAATACGGTGGTATCCTTTTGAAAGTAGAATGAAGAGGTGTATAAAGCACAGCTAGGAGAATGTATGTGTTTTCTCACTGATGCTCAGAAATAATTAGGTTTCTTCTTCTTAAAGTTTAGCAAACACAAGGTTTTGCTGTCACTCTATGTTCTGAGTTCTGGCTTCTAAGAGAAACAAAAGGGGATTTTTCACTTCTGTATTAATATGGTGACTTGAGTTACATTCTGTGCTGTTTCAAGCCCTGGGGTTAATAATAAAAATGAAAGAGAAAAGTGGTTTCTTTGATATATTAAAATAGAAGTGTATTCTATATAGTGGGATTCGACCAACATTCAAGTGCTTTCAGAACGAGGCAGTAGGAAGGACACTTACGTTCCAGCTGTAGTTTGGTGCACACGGTGTGCCATGGAGCATGATTGATTTATCGAGGGGCTTAAGCAGCAACTTGTGTCTAATTTAACTTGTACAATACTCTTTGCAGATCCACTGGTGAGACAGCTGTCACTACCTTCGACATTGACAAAATGTACACCCCTTTGTTCTTTGCACGAGTGAAGAGTTTTACTGCATTTTCAGAAAAGCCGCTCTAAGAAACACCTTTTCCTCTCACAACTCTTGCATGAATAAAAGGTTGTAGCTAATGAGCACTTAAGTTATAAATGTGTATATATTTGGAACGTTTTAAAATCCTGGGGAATTTTTTGAAGGCAGTATGTTCTATTTGATTATGAATGGCTGGGATTTTGAGATCAAGCTTATGAACATTAAACACTTTTACTTTGTGACAAGAATTTGATAACAAAGTTTTGAATGATTGTTTTGTTGAGGTTGTTTTTTTTTTAAAAAAAAACAGATTTTATAAATCAATCTGCTTGAAATGTGAGTCTTCATCTGCCTGGACACTGGTTTGTCCAAAAGAAATTGTTCTAGGGAAATCTTGCTGTCCGTGGGACAGCGTGTGTGGTCTCTGGTGAAGGCTTGAAATGTGAAGAGGAGAAAGTTGTCTTATATCTGTTAAACTTGTGTGACTTAAAAGAACTTCAAATAAATGTTTTCTTTAAATTAAGCTTATTTTGTTTGCCTCTAAGATCTGGCATTTTGTCAACATCAACCTTAATTAAAAGCAATCAAGGGCAAGCAAGCGTGAAGTGTAGAATGTAACGGCGGAGGTCCATCCCCACCAATGCAGTGATGTCAGTTGGCCATAAATGGAGTTAGATCTTGAAAGAAGTTGAGTGGAGCCTGCCTTCTCCATGTGGTGGGCATGAAGGGGAGAGGGATGTGAGTCCTTCTCTTGGACTGTAGGGTGAGTTTGTGAGGTGTGTGGCTCTGCCTGAGAAGTGTCATAGCGCGATGGTGAAACACAAGCAGGGCTGACTGGAACACGACTTGTAATGTGTTACAACCCTTCCTCTAACCTTGCTACAGATGCTGTAAACCCCTTGAGCATTTGTTGTACTACGATCCATTCTGAGGCTGCTGTAGATGTTGGGGTGCTGCTGTGTGCTGCTACTCATGAAGTGTCCCCTGGGGTTTGGTGCAGGTGCTGTACGCTGCTTCTCCCGCATATATCGCTTGGGGGTGTAGTGCAGACACTGTAATGCTGCTTATTATATATGTATCTTGGATTCCGAAAGGACTGAAGCTTTTTAGTGTAGTTTTTAAAAGCCTTTTTGCATAATTTACCTTCGAACATCTCGTTTCAAAATACTGACCTGGACTTGAGGACTAAAATGTGAAAGCTGCGGAAAGAACTATACTTGTTCCATAATTTATGAAGTGTATCTTTGCAAGGAGCTACATGATTAAAAATACATCAATAAATCATGATTTTGAACATGAAATCCCTTGCAATTTCTTCTTTTGCCAAGAAATCATTCTTTTCGTGCAGATAAAGGTGATTAGCTAGGAGCTACTACGTGTAAAATAAATGCTAGGAAAGGCTGTAAAGTAGAATTTTATTATACTACTTACAGGTTATCTGAGAAAAGTAGAGAAGCTTTCAGGTGCATGAGCTCTGAATAAGGATGTGTATATCTGAAAGTTGGGGCTTTTTCTAACTAGTCTTAGAGTCTTACTGCTCTGCCTATAGCCCTTTTGTTGGGCTATCTCCTTAGGCTGCAGTTGTGCTAATTGCTTCGTACGTACAACGGAACCTTTATTAAGGAGTGGGTTTTGTTCTCATTGCTGAAGTTAAAAAAAAAGAGGTTTGCTTAGAGTATCCGCTTCATGTTTTGAAATACTGCCAAGTTTGTAAACAGGGAAGGATGTTCGTTATCTGCGCTTCTGTTGAGGGCAAAGATAAAGATCTGAATCTGCCTGCTGAGAAATATCAAATGTTTTGGTCACGAGAATCAGAAGATTATACCAATTATTTGGTTAGGTATACTTGGGTCCAGTAACCAAGTTGGGTGTAATAGAAGAGCCTTTCAGTTCAAAGCTCTTCTCCTACCAAGATTTACCTGCTGCTTCTGAGCTTTTGTTTTCTCTTGCCTTGGCCGTGTGTTTGAAATATACTCTGGGTGCAAAGGAAAAACTAGCTAATGTCCTGGTATAAACTGAGATGTTGACTCCAGAAGTCTCAGGCAATGCTTACTTTAAGATTATATGAAATATTCCTTCACCAGGAAAATTATGTGAGCCTTCTATTGGCAAGACTGAGCTGTAATTAATATCACTTAACATTATGCATTTAATGATATAAGGAAGTCGAGCTAGTTTTGTCTTTTGAAATGGTTTATCAGCAGATAGTGTCTGTTCACATGCAGCTATTAAAATAGTACTTGTTTCAGCAAAGAAATGGGTGACTGGTTGCTCTTCCTTCTTTTTTCTAGTCGTTTTCAATAGTCCAAGGCTTTAAATGTTATGCTGATTTGACTCAGTCTCATTAGAGATTAGCAGCAGTGAAACCTTTGTGTGTAGCACTGGGCTGTAGATAGGGGGAGGAGCTCAGTGCTTGGAGCAAAGACTCTGAGCTTTCCAAGGGGTAAGTTCAACTCCTGATTCACTCGGGAACTGCTGGTCAGAATTTCAAAACCGTGTGGTGCTTACACGAGGTTTTTGGCTTTAAGTAAGAAAACAATGGAGTCCATTTTGATTTTTTTAAGCCAAGAAAATTCCTTTGGAATGTGTGCCAGTGCATTGGGAAACTTTTTTCAATGTTAAAGTGGCTGGACTATTGAGATGCTTTTCCGGTTTGACTTTTCTGCTGTCCAAGATGTGAAAAATATTAAAGCCTATAGACATTTGCAAAATAGCTTGGATTTCAAAAACTATTATTACATGTGTTATTTAGCATTAAAAGCACTTGAACATAAATCAAAGACTTCCATCTGATACTCAGGCTGGATTCAAGCTTTGTCCTTTATGCAAAGACTAGCAGCTTTCTTAGTAAAATGACTTGGGTAATTGTTTGCTTTAAAGGAACAGTTTCTGCTTTGCCTTACCTCTGTCTTGTCCAGAGTATAGTTCCTCAGTCCTAAAGTAATTCTTAAAACCACAAGTCCTGGATAATGTTGGCTGAAACAAAGGATTTGGAAGAGAAACTAGGGTCTGTTATTAAATGGAACTTTTGGGGATGCTCTCAGCTGGAACTGGCTCTGGTAGCTTAGCCTGTTTGAAAGGGTCCTGGTGCACCATCCTGACGTGTGCCTGTCCTTCAAGGCAGTGACAGACGGGTGTTAAAATTACAGTATAGTGTGATCTTATGGAACACATATTCACACAATCATAGAAGGGTTAGAGTTGGAAGGGACCTTAAAGATCATCGAGTTCCAACCCCCCTGCCCTGGGCAGGGACACCTCCCACCAGACCAGGTTGCTCCAAGCCCCATCCAGCCTGGCCTTGACCCCCTCCAGGGATGGGGCAGCCACAGCTTCTCTGGGCAACCTGTTCCAGTGCCTCACCACACTCATGAAAAAATTTCCTCCCCAAGTCCCATTTAAACCTACTCTTTTTTCAGTATAAAATCACTGCCTCTCATACAGGCCTTGGCAAAATGTCTTTCTCCATCTTTTTAATAAGCCCCCTTCATATATTGACAGGCTGCAATAAGATGTCTCCAAAACCCGGTCTTCTCCAGGCTGAACAACCCCAGCTCTCTCAGCCTGTCCTCACAGCAGAGGTGCTCCATCCCTCTGGTCATCTCTGTCGCCTTCCCCTGGACCCGTTCCAACAGGTCCATGTCCTTCCTGCGCTGAGGACTCCAGAGCTGGACACAGGACTCCAGGTGGGGTCTCACCAGAGCAGAGCAGAGGGGCAGAATCACCTCCCCGTGACCTGCTAGTCACACTTCTCTTGATGCAGCCCAGGATGGGGTTGGCTCTTGGGGCTGTCAGTGCACACTGCTGGCTGGCGTCAAGCTTCTCGTCCATCCATATTCAGAGTGCAAGTAGAAGGGCTGCCAGTGCACACTGCCAGCTCGTGTCAAGCTTCTCATCCATCCATATTCAGAGTACAAGTAGAAAAAAAATCATGAAACATGACTGCTTCTGAAGACAAAATTCCTGCATTTTTTAGGACTGAGCGCCTTCCTACCTTGGCAACTGCAGGTATTCTGACATCTTTTGAAGGTATCTGTAGCACATTTATTAATTCACTCTCAGAATGCTCTGTGAGAAATAGCTGGGTATGATGCCGAGCTAAGAAAAGTAAAACTCGTAAATTCTGCCAAATTAAATTATTCTTTAATGTGGAAAGCCAAGATGAGCAGACAGTTTTTCTGCACATTTTATTTCTGAATGGATGGATTTTCCCTTGAGAAGATACGTACAAGCACTGTGACCCCTACATGTTCCCACGCTACACTTACATCCAAAGTAAATTTCTTGTCATTAATTCTACTTCCATAATGGTAAGAGGTTCCATTTATTGTAGAACAGCTTTAACCAGGAAGGCTGAAAGTCTTCCCAGAAACCCAGTGAAACTGGTAACTGTGGGCATGAAGGGAGCACCTCAGCCAGGGGAGAGGTGAACCCCTGAGCTGAAAGCGTGTGTGCCTTCTGCGCGCATCTCCCTCAGGCTTTGGGGTTGCATCACCTGCTGGCTTTGGGAAGCAAAAAAAAAGCAAGTCCTTCTCATGTTTTTAAGAAGATACGGCCAGGGTGTCTCACTGCAGAGGGGACTTCAGGAAGCTCCTTCCTACACTGCTAAGGAATTGGGTTTAGGTCCAGTAATTCACACTTCAGTGTTTATTAACTTGGGTTGGCCAATTGAGATATGTGTCTAGGGATGGTAATTTTTATCAGCTCTTGGTTGCACATCTGGAGAAAAAAAAAACCAAACTACAAAATATTGGTCCTTTTTCTCCTCTTTTCCCTAAAGCCCAATGTCTTTGCCTCCGGACTTGAAATGTGGTCACAGGAAGGGCTGACATTAATTTTAAGACAAGTGGGAGAGCAGATGCCTCAGGGCTGGTAGGGAGCAGGATTCAGTGGCTTAGTGTAGAGGAGAAGGCACAACTCTCTTCATACTATAAAGTAAATTTGATCATAGAATAGAATCATAGAATCGTCCAGGTTGGAAGGGACCTTAAAGATCATCTAGTCCAACCATCAACCTAACTCTGACTAAATATGAAAAAACCAAACCACTAAACCATATTCCTGAGGACCATGTCAGCCCGTCTTTTGAACACCTTCAGGGATGGTGCCTCAACCACTTCCCTGGGCAGCCCATTCCAATGCTGGATAAAATAGACATGTATGGTAGACACGTATGAAAGCAATAACCAGTTGCAATCAGTTTTCATTAAGCGAATATGTATCGGGGGTATTTTTGGGGTTGTTTTTTTCCTAGCTGGTCTATCCCAGTGGCTGTGGCGTCTTCTCCGAGAGCAGCAACGCTGGGTGTCAGAACGTAGGCAGAGGTTAATCCTTTTGCCACCGTGTGTGATGTGACTCGTGGAACGAAGGTGCTGGGTCCTGGGCTACCTGATGTCACCCCCATCCCAGCTGTGCTAGAAGCTGCTGAGCAGAGACTGTATTTAGTTTCCCCCACTGATTTTTGGGGGATTCCCGAGGAAAAGATTGTTCCTGTTAGCCAACCTTCCAGGAAGCCCTTTGAAATTCAGGGCCCTTTCCACAGCTTCTGTGTACTTCGGTTTCAGTACAAATCAATGAAAAGGTCTTTAATTTGGTTTTGGATAATGTGACATCTGCCTTAAATGACAAAGGCGAATGCAGGGGGTTGGTTCGGTGCTGCCTGGAAATTTAATCACATGGAGAAGAAAATATTGAGTACCCTTCAACTCACCTTGAGCACACACATTAGTCATTGACAGCGTCTAGACAGATGGTGATCTGGAAAGTAAAGTCTGGGAAAAATAAACTTACAGATATTAAAGTCAGCTGCATTTCCCAGTGGTAATAAAGCGGGAAGATTTGAGGGGGGGGATAGTGTTTAACTTTCATCGCAGCCGACAAAACAGTTGCCAGCAGTTCTGTTTGGAACCTGCTCCCTCTTTAAGTGTGCCTTTTTAAACGGTTCACATCAGAAGGCCACCAAAGTCTGTAGAACCTGAAAAACTCCCACAAAAAGTAATCTGATGGTAAGGTGAATATTTGTCCGGGTACGTGCAACGTAGTGAGTCAAGTTTTTCTTCTTTCCTCTTGAAGGACTCTAAATTGGAGTCTTTCATGAGACTGAAACGTGCAGTGGGTTGTCAGCACGTGGTTAGTGTTGTTCACAGGAATAGAAGAGAGCGATGGGGCACGGCGTTGATCAGCTGGTGGTCTCTGAGCTTCAGCACAGCGGCATTGCCCATCATCATGTGCCATCTCATCAGGCCTGGCAGATGGCTTGCTATGGAACAATTATAACCTAAAAAAGGTTAAACTTGTGGCATACGAACAGAGAAAAGATTACTGTTACCCCAGTTTAACAGCCTGAGTTAAGGTTTTCCAAAAGGCCTGAGAACTGTGCTCTCCTGCGGTGTGGTGCTCTGTGCCCTGCTGTAGTGTTTCAGGGCCTCGAAAACGCAGAGGTGTGAAAGTGAGCAAAGGTTGAAAATGTGGATGAAAGTAGGAGGCTGCAAGTTTTTCAGGAGCCCTTGTGTTTCAGAAACGTGCAGAGTGTGCCTGCTGGTTTGGGCAACGTCTGTGTGGCTGAACACGGGGTGGGCTGAAGCATGGTGACACTGGGGACGGAGCAGCTGCACAGTTGTGGGGACAGCCCGAAAAATGGGGCTCAGCCTCTTCCTGTGCAGGAGTCGGGGCCATTCTCAGGGGGATGCTGACTGACTCGTCTCCCCGGCACTGGCTGTGTGCCTTGTCATGAGGCATTTGGGGTTAATGATGGAGAACCTGAATCCTCACTGTAGCCATGCCCAGACCACCAGCGTGTCACACAGAAGTGATCTCAGCCTGCACGAAGATGTGTGTGAGCTCAAGCTTTCTCTCTCTAAGTGATCTCAGCCTGCACGAAGATGTGTGTGAGCTCAAGCTTTCTCTCATTTTGTTCTGAAGCTTCCCTGTGGCCCAGGCCTGGAAGCAGGCTTGATTCCTTGAAGGGGCAAGAGCCAGACACTTGTTTCCAAATCAGAGGGGGAGTTATCTCATGGTCAGACAGCTGGAGCTGTAGGAACTGAGCTCCATGGAGGTAGTTCCAAGTTCCAGCAAGTCTGTGCCTACTAAATCATAGAATGGAATCACAGAACCATAGAATGGTTTGGGTTGGAAGGGACCTTAAAGATCATCCAGTTCCAAGCCCCCTGCCATGGGCAGGGACACCTCCCACCAGACCAGGTTGCTCCAAGCCCCATCCAGCCTGGCCTTGAACCCCTCCAGGGATGGGGCAGCCACAGCTTCTCTGGGCAACCTCTTCCAGTGTCTCACCACCCTCACAGGAAAGAATTTCTTTCTGGTATCTAATCTAAATCTCCCCTCTTCCAATTTAAAACCATTACCCCTTGTCCTGTCACTGCACTCCCTGACAAAGAGTCCCTCCCCAGCTCTCCTGTAGCTCCCTTCAGATATTGGAAGGCTGCTAGAAGGTCTCCCCGGAGCCTTCTCTTCTCCAGGCTGAACAACCCCAGCTCTCTCTGCCTGTCCTTAAAGTAGAGGTGCTCCAGCCCTCTGATCATCTTTGTGGCCCTCCCCTGGGCCCGTTCCAACAGGTCCATGTCCTTCCTGTGCTGAGGGCTCCAGAGCTGGACACAGGACTCCAGGTGGGGTCTGAGCAGAGCAGAGCAGAGGGGCAGAATCACCTCCCTGGCCCTGCTGGCCACGCTTCTCTTGATGCAGCCCAGGCTGGGGTTGGGTTTCTGGGCTGCCAGTGAACACTGCTGGCTCATGTTGAGCTTCTCATCCAGGAGCACTCCCAAGTGCTTCTCCTCAGGGCTGCTCTCCAGCCATTCTCTGCCCAACCTGTATTTGTGCCTGGGATTGCCACGTCCCAGGTGCAGGAACCTGCATGTGATTTGCATGAGCTGACCTCTCAAGCCTGTCCAGGTCCCTCTGGATGGCATCCTTTCCCTCCAGCATGTTGACCGCTGGAGGGTGTGCTGTGGGCATACCCACAGCCAGGCTGCTCTGCTAGGATAAGGTAACACAGGACTTCTACTCCCTTGCTATAAATCTGCATTTATCACCAGGACAAGGATGGGATAACAGCTGGCAAAGTTATAGTCATCAGAGACACAAGAGACTATTTTGATGAAAAAAAAAAGACCACATTCTTTATCTTACCTGGAGAATAACCCACCTGCAGCAGCCAACATGCCTGTGCTGCCCTCACCCTCCAGTCATCCGGCACCAAAGCCTGCCTGGATTCCCAGCTCTGTGACTGCTGCAGGTCGATTTTTAGCCCGTTCCCTAAGGAAATGAAGTATTAAGCAGTCGTCTTGTTGGCCTGACAGTTCCCACCAGTCACTTTTGAACTCACTGACCAATTTCCACATAAATTTGACGGAGGGACCAGAGATTCAATTATACCAAGCTCCAACGGGTTTGGTGACAGTGGGCAATAGGTGGAGAGAGACATGGAGAGAGACATCTCCATGGAGAGAACGCCTGCCATACAATGTCTATTTCCAGTTTTTATATCATCACAAATGACCTTTATAGTACTTTAATAGTTTCTGATACTGTTCCATTACTAGACCCCAAAGAATTCATGAGGGACAGCGGCAGAGGGAGCCAAGCCCCAGCGTCACAGTTTCTGCCGTGTGAGACCACGGTTTTAATTAAGTAGGTATAAGTTCTGAATGAGGGTTTTTTAAGTGAAATTAACCTCCTAAGAGTAAGTGTGGAAAAAACGTAAATCCACCACGTGCAATGACAGGAGGGAGGGAGGAGGCTGTCAGGAATTTGGGACACCATATTCCCAGGATGGGGGAGTAATCAGGCTTGGAGGGGAATGGCCACACGCTGCCTGAGGGGGTGTGGGTGGCCAAGAACAATGTTAAAAGGATCTTTGCTTAGAAAAACTTTAAGCTTCTTGCTGCATAATGAGATTATCTTCTCTTACTGGAACAGGGCTTCCGAGAGACCAACCATTTAAAGCTACTGAAGCATTCTCTTGGCGCCTGGGAGGGACCTTTTGAGAAAGCACTAGTTTTACAGGAAAGAGCAAATCACAGGCTTTGTCACCGGGTTGGGCGAGAGCAGGGAGGGCAGAAGGACAACCCGGCGGGGAGGCTGAGTGCTACCTCTTGACATTAGGATGCCTCATCTCTGCCCTACGGAGAGTCTGCAGCCTCACCAAGCAGCTGAAGCCAGCGCAGCCCGGCTGCTGCCTGTCTCCCTCCCTCCATCCCTCTCTCCCTCCCTCCTGCAGCTGGGACCGGGAGCTGGCACCGTGGGTGACACGCTGCAAGAAGGCCACAGACATGTTCTTGAGCAGCCTTCTCCTGCAAAGGAGGTTGTAGAGAGGTGGGGGTCAGTCTCTGGATAGTATCTTTAAAGGAGCACTTACTCATTTTCTGAAAGCTCGAACCAGGAGGCTCATACGTGGCAAGATTTTCATTGTCATTGCAATGAAGTACTCCCCAAGTGCTTTGTCCGAGTGTTAGAGCTTGTCAAGTCCCACCAGAACCCCCTGCTAAATTAGCTGTACAACTATTATTAACTAATGAGCTGTAAAATTGAAAGAAAACCAGAACATACCTCACATAACCACAGAATCATGGAATCACATGGGGTTGGAAGGGACCTCTGGCGATCATCTCATCCAACCCCCCTGCCAGAGCAGGTCCACCCAGAGCAGGTTGCACAGGAACGTGTCCAGGCGGGTGTTGAATGTCTCCAGAGAAGGAGACTCCGTCACCTCCCTGGGCAGCCTAGGGCACTTGTACAAGAGGCAAAAGCCTCCTTCTGTCCGTTCCTGGTGGTGGGTTGTCCTGTTGGCCAAAAGGAGGAGAAGAGAGCAGGTTACCAGCAGCCTGATAGCCTGCTGGGTGATGCTCTCCAGGAGGGCTCTGTGTGCTTCCCTCCACTGATCTACCGATCCCTTAATTTTGGTGTCACGATGGCGGTCTGCACAGGTGATCCTGCACTCTACCATGAATCATGGAGCAGTAATACCCGGTGTGCTGGCTGAGGCTTTCCTCTGGGTCGCTGCCTCTGAGCACCAAGCACCCCATGGCAAAGGGACCCCTCAGCCCACCTCCTGGCTGCACAGTGGGAGAGGGAAAGTGGGAAGCAGCCCCCAGGTGCAGACAGTGTCCCCCTGCCCAGATGGAGCTGGTGCTAATCCTTACCCATCTTTACAAAGAGGAACAGCTTTGGGTTTCCATTTCTCCAGGGGCAGCTCTTGGCAGGTATGTGGGGCCTCCGGGAAGTTCAGTCCCTCTTGGTGGGGTGCTTTAGTGCATAAAGGTGTGGCAAGGTCGGGGCAGGATTACAGTCTGGCCTGAATTTTTCTCCCTAGCACATACAAAGACCAGTAAGGATCAACGACTCCGGTGGAGTAAACTGGCAAGACAACATCAATGTACTCAGGTAGGTACTCTGGGCATGTTTGGTTTGAAGAAGAGGAGGCTGAGGGGAGACCTCATTGCCCTCTACAACTCCCTGAAAGGAGGGTGTAGAGAGGTGGGGGGTGGCCTCTTCTCCCAAGGGAATAATGACAGGAGCAGAGGAAATGCCTGAAGTTCTGGCAGGGGAGGTTTAGCTTAGATATTGGGAAGAACACCTTTCCTGAGAGGGTGGTCAGGCACTGGAAGAGCCTGCCCAGGGAGGTGGTGGAGTCACCATCCCTGGAGGGATTTAAGAAACGTGTAGACGTGGCACTTCAGGGCCTGCTCTAGTGCCCGAGATTGTTGGGTTGTGTCTGTCTGTGGGTGGGCGTGGTGTGTGGTGTGGGGTTTTTTTGTGTGGTTGGACTTGTTGATCTCAAAGGTCCCTTCCAACCATGAATATTCTGTGATTCTGTGATACTTTTTATTTTAAGTCACTTTGGTCAGAGTCAGTTCTTTCATCCTATATTTTACGCACCCCGGGGTCATCAGATACTTGTTCTTTTCTCTCCTGCCCTCCTCCTGCCCCCAGACTCTCCTCCGAGCTCAGGGGTGAGTCGGTCTCCGGTCACACCATTTACACATGTACCACCTTGTCCTGCTGTCCCCAGCCTCTCAGGCAGAGAATCCGTTCCTCTCTGTGGGGAATCAGGGATGTCTAGAGTCAATGAACATGAACCACCCCTTCTCCCCCCTGAAAGGTGTTGCTGCTTTTGCTGTCAGCCTGGAGAGTCCTGCCTCTGGGCATCCTGCTCTGCCCAGGACCCTTGCTGGCTGGCCTGAAGGTCACGGTTTCCTTCTGTCTTTGCTGTGATTTGAGTAGAGGAAATCTGGATGTTTGGCCAACAGCTTTTCATGACACCCAGTGTTTACGCTATCCACAGATGTTGGTTTGGTCACAGCTGCTCACGTGGCAGCCATTACTTATTGCTGCAGGTGCCTGAGTCCGGTGTGAGGTTGGGATTCCACCGGCTCACCTTGCCGCCCACAGGTCCCACAGCAGAGGCTGCAGACATGGGGAGAGCAGCATGTCATTGTCCCTCCGCTCCTCACCTGGTGCTTGGGGCAGGGAAAGGTCCCACCGGCTGGTCTCTGTGATGTTCTGGTGGGGACATTCTGCTGGGGCCAAAGGGGTGAGGGACCTGATGTCACCACAGGCATTTGCTGTCTCCTCTAGAAGCAAACAGGAGCTGGGTGCCCAGTTGCTGTATGGCTTTGGCCTCTGCTTAAGTTTCCACCAGGCATAGAAAGCAACAAGCGAAGAGGACACACTCTCCTGCTGTGGTTTGTGTTATTATTGACTATCTGCCTTTAGAAGAGCAAAGAGACTGGGAAACCCTTGGTAGCAGAAGACTTAAACCACGTCACTGATTATACAGTTGCCAAATGATGGGAAGTTTGAGTTTTGACATAACTGGTTTTGAGAGAGGAAAAACACTCACCTGAGACAAGCCCTCCAAGGTGGTTGTACTTCCTCGCTAACTGACTGGAAGCAGAAGGAATGAGCTCAGAGTGAAAAACTGGCCAAGGACCTTCCTGCTTTGGCGTGTCCTCTGAAGAGACTATCTATGCCTCAGGAAGTACTTGCCATACAGGAGATCATCTCGCGTTGCTCACGGTGATCAAATAATCCAACAAGGAGAGCAAAGGATGCTTGTGGTGCTCAGATTCCTGATGCTGCTGTCTGCAGGACCACAAGGTCCATGTTCTGCTGCCCCAGGGTGTTCCTAGTATGTCAGGCCTTTGGATGACTCTTCAGATGTGCCACAGGGTACACAGCTAATTCGAGCAGAAGCATCTGGAGACTGCAACTGTCCGGTATGAGAACAGCTATGGCCCATCCTTGCTCCTCCCAGAATCACAGAATAGCTGAGGTTTCAGTCTGCCTCTCTGTGCACTTAGCAAGCCCACGCTTCTTCAGCTTGTCTGTAAGGATGTTATGGAAGACAGTGCTGAAAGCCTGGAAAAAAATCAAGATAAAAAATACCCACTGCTCTCCCCTCATCCACCAAGCCACTCATCTCATTGTGGAAGGTATCAGGTTGGCTAAGAAGAATTTCCCCTTTAAAAATCCATGCTGGTTGCTCCCGATCACTTTTTAGGCTTTCATGTGTTTGCAAAGAGTGTCCAGGAGGATTTTCTTCATCACCAACACAGACTTTGAGGTGGAGCTGGCCGGCATACAGTTCCCCAGATCTTCCTTCTTGTTCTCCTTGAAGACAGGATACTGCTTTCTTCCAGCCTTCAGGAAACTCTCCCAGTCACCATGACCTTTCAAAGATTACCAAGAATGGCCTCCCTGTGACATCTGCCATCTCCTTCAGCACTCACGGGTGCATCCCATCAGGGCCTGTGGACTTACGTATGTCAGGTTTGTTTAAGTGCTCCCTAACCTGGTTCTCCTGCATCAGTGGTGAGTCCTCCTTGCTCCAGGAGGTGAGCAATGTTGGTGAAGTTCACCTTGTGGAAGATAAAAACCCCGTAGTGCCTGAGGGCTGGAGCAGCTCAGGAAAGGGGCATGGTACCGAATCAGGGAGTTTGCACGAGAGCCAGGTCCAAAGTGCTTAGCACATTCAGATGCGCAGTGTTAATATCCTCTTCATGCTCTGCTTTGATTACTGATTGCGTCTACTTTTATTCTGACACCAGCAGACTTCCTTCATTTTTAGTTCTTAAATAAACTGTGCCACCTTCCCGTCCTCCTCTGCCTCCCCTGGGTGCCCGCGCCAGTCTCTGCTCTGCCACATGAAGCTTGTTCCCGGCACAGAAAGGCCATACCCCTGCTGAGATCCACCACGGGGACCACTTCTACGCTCTGCTTGCAGTGAAGTAGAACACATTAGGTGGTCCCATTCTAACTTCTTGACCATAATTACTTAAAAAGCCCCAAATGACCACATTGAGGGGAAGCAGAGCAAAATTTCCAAGAGTAGCAGACATACAGATTGGCAAACCTCCCAAGGGCCACAAGGAAATGAAAGCTTCGTACAATTACTCAGAGTGTGTCCCCTAAAGCTTCCTCAGCTGGAATCCTTTCTATCATCAGCAGTTTGACACACTTGTTTCAATTAAAAATACGGAGAATGCATTTAGGACCGTATTTTAGAAAATAGTCCATAACCTTGCAGTTTATATAAAAAGAGTTTGTCGCCTCAGTCTGCCAAAGGGCAGGGGCTTTGTACAAGGGGTTGAAAAATGAAAATATTTGGCTGTGCTCAGTCTGACCTGCAAAAGGTAGAGTCCTGGGGGAGAGCAAGGCCAGAAGGAATGAAGCGTGTGTATGTGTCCAGGGCTGGAGAGATGTGGGTCAAATCCCTGTGCTGCCTTCTCCTCTCCCCATCCGTATGACTGATACAGAAGCATTTCCCTTTCTCACAATGATATTCTGAGGAGAAATACACTAAAAAGTCAAGGTGTCCAGCTGCTGCCTTGTATTATTAAGATAGCTCCTTCTGATTTTATGTCTAGATTAATCTTTAAATACTGCATGAGTCAAAAAAAAACCAAACCCTCCTAAAAGCTGTGTTTCTGTAAGATACAGCCCGGGTAATGTATCATTCCAAGCAACATTGCTGTGGTTCTCTCATGGCCTCAGGAGGGCCCTGAAAGAAATATAAAAATGTATTATAAAATATATAAACAAATAATATAAAAAATAGAAAATATATTTTAATATATATAAAATATATAAATATATAAAATATATATATATATATATAAATATATAAAAATATTTGCTTCAGAGCAAGCATAGGGATTACTCCCAAAGAATTATCCCTTAAATATTGAGGCCAGTGCTTTCAAAGCTACGAGCTAGGGAAAGCTGTCAGTGTGCAGACCATCCACAGGGATATTTGCATAAGCTTTGGCAGTAGCTACAGCCACCTGAAACTCTGATAAGCCAGAACAAAACATTTTGCCTGTGTGATCATCCACACCCTGACCTCCTTGCATCTCTGCTGCCTTCCTGATAGTTTACAGCAGCTGTGTCTTAACCATTTTCTGCAGCAGAGAATCAGGTTACAGTTACCTGTGAGTGGATCCTCGCATATCAATTGGTGTTTCTTCATGAAGCTATCCTGAATAATCTCAGTGTTCAGCATATTTTCTTAAAATTGCAGAGGATAACGCGTTTAGTAGCATCGTTCCCCTGTGATTCTTGCCACCACCCAACTGGGCACAATAGAGCTAGTTATGAGAGGCTTAAAGGAGTGACATACATATATTTCTTTTCACATATTCCAAATATGTTGCAAAAAAAGTCATTTTTGTGAAGGTCAGAGCTGGGATTGGTATCTTCCTATTTGGAGCCAAAAGAATATAAATTTGGTGCTATATTGACCTACCATGCTGATTGTACCAAAAGTGGAGGGAGTTGCTGCCAGCACAGAAGTCAGTGCAAGAACATGGAAAAGTCAAACTGACCCCGGCAGCTCGTAAATCTGGAAAGCCTTTCTGTGTTTAGCCTTAGAAAAACCATCAAGTCTTAGCTTCCTCCTTTTTAAAAAGGCATAACCTGTCCTCCTTGAGCCTGAGATGTGTTCCTCTCAGAAACGTACTGGGTGTGATGAACACTGCATGAATAGGGGCTGTGCTCACAGGAAAAGGTTTTGTTTTGGAAACCTTTTGGTTCAGACCTAAAGGCAAACCAACGTAAAGCTTCCTGCTTCTCAGGCAGGAAGACAGCTTTGGTAATGATTGTCTTTTAGGACGGTTTGGTACTAATAGTCCTTGAGGAAGTCTGTGAAACTCGGTAACTGGACAATACCCATCTTCAAAGACTTGAAGAAATGGTTTATCCGCAGGAAAGAAAATCAAACGTGAGGGAAAAGTGCTAACAGTTGGGATTGGGAGAGTGAAGCTGTGGAACAGGCTGTGGGATTTGTTACCAAATCCCCTTTGCTGGAAGTTTTTAAAAACTGAGGAAGGGGTTGGTGGGTGTGAAAGGAATGGATGGTAGTTTTGTGCGGGAACAATGTCTGAGGAGCCTCCCAGCCACACGTCTGCATGGTCTGGAGTTGAGAGGAGAGGCTGATGAGACAGAGAAGGATGGCAACAGGCAGAGCCCATGCCCTGTTTAGTCCCTCGCTGGTGGGACCGGTTTGGCAGTGGCAGAGGAATCTCAGCTATGGGACACACAGCCCTGGGGGACCTGCCTGGCCCTCGCCCTGCAACTCACCTCCTGGAGCACAAGTGCTTACGGCTCCCATTGATTTCCCCTTTTCTGTCTTAGAGGTGGAGGTTGTTATTACCCTTGATCAAAGTTTGCTTCTCTGAGTTACTGATCTGAAGAATCATCATAAACCACACAAAATTTGGTGTTAGTGTGGGACTAACTCACAGGCTGAATAAAAGTTTGGTGAACTGACCTTCACATGCAACAGTGGACTTGTCATTTTGTGATCTACATTTAGATTGTTTCCATATAAAACAAATCACTACACATCCCCTGTTTCAAAAATCGCAATAAACATTTTGAAACACTCTATAAATATAATTTGTTCTTGTCTCGTAAATGTCTCTAAACTCCGCCCTTTGCATTGAGAGTGATTTCCCTAGTAACCGCTATATTCCAAAGTCTTTTTTTTAAAAAGAGGGAAACTAAAAAGAAGAAAACTAGAAAGAAAAAAAAAAAAGGTAAGAATGAAGTTTGATGGACAGGAAATACCGCACAGTCTGAGATACTAAGAAGTTTTTATTGCCACTTGTTTCATAATACTGTCCTCCCAGTCTCATCCCAATAAAAGGTTTCTTTTGCCTCGTACCGCCAGGGCACAGCTTGCACCACAGGGAGGGCAGAACATGGTTAGGACCACCAGCTGGGCAGCCTGTGGAGCTAAGGCTGTCTACCTTCATGGTGGTTAAAGGAACCAGCCATGAA
This sequence comes from Calidris pugnax, assembly GCF_001431845.1. Lineage (NCBI taxonomy): Eukaryota > Metazoa > Chordata > Aves > Charadriiformes > Scolopacidae > Calidris > Calidris pugnax. The sequence goes on along the minus strand of NW_015090902.1, from coordinate 980,847 downwards.
ATGTGGCTCTGGACCTGACATCCCCCAGCTCGTCCTTGCAGAGGTGACAGTGGGGACTTTGTCAGCACCACCCTCTGCAGGGTGAGGGCTGGTGGTCCCTGAAACCCAGCCCTGGGAGCAGCAGAGCCCAGTCATGCAGGGAAGCCACGCAGATGTGGATTATGGGAAAAGATAAAGGAATCTTTGCCAAAGGTCTCTGAGCTGGTCACAAAATTCAGGCAAGAAAATTCATATTTGGCACCCTGCTTTTTAAAACAAATGTAGAGAACTGACAGCTCTTGCTGAAACGGTAGTAGTCAGAAAAGGGGATGATGTATGGAAAAGATGCCGAAGGATTTGTTACAGTCCACAATAAAGAAGTGACAAGTGCTTGAAAAAGCAACAAGGCACCTTGAATATATATGTGTATGAAACTGGGTTCTGCCCTGCAGGGAAGGACATAGGTGTACTAGTGGATGACAAATAGGACGGGAGCCAGCAGTGTGCAATTTCAGCCCAGAAAGTCTATTGGATCATGGGCTGCATCAAAAGAATTGTGGCCAACAGGTCGCGAGAGGTGATTCTGCCCCTCTGCTCTGCTCTGGTGAGACCCCACCTGGAGTCCCATGTCCAGCTTTGGGGTCCTCAGCACAGGAAAGACATGGACCAGTCGACATGAGTACAGAGGGCCACAGAAGTGATCAGAGGGCTGGGGCACCTCTGCTACAAGGGCAGGCTGAGAGAGTTGGGGTTGTTCAGCCTGGAGAAGACCAGGTTTTGGGGACATCTTATTGCAGCCTTTCAATATATGAAGGGGGCTTATTAGAAAGATGGAGAAAGACTTTTTACCGAGGCCTGTATGAGAGACGGTGTTTTTAAGCTGAAAAAGAGTAGGTTTAAATGGAACTTGGGGAGGAAATGTTTTTGTGAGTGTGGTGAGACACTGGAACAGGTTGCCCAGAGAAGCTGTGGCTGCCCCATCCCTGGAGGTGTTCAAGGCCAGGCTGGATGGGGCTTTGAGCAACCAGATCTAGTGAAGAATGTGCCTGCCCATGGCAGAGGGGTTGGACTAGATGATTTTTGAAGGTCCCCTCCAACCCAAACCGTTCTGTGGTGATTCTATACAGTACGTTTATGGGGCTGGTCCAGTGGAGGGACTTAGATCACCACCTGAAGAAGCTGGGAGAGTGCAGAGCGTCGCACATGACAGCTGTGATCCTTGAGGTTGTCCATCTGCCCCTTCCACAGTCCCATGGGCTCGAACAACCTGAGTATTGAGGGGGATTGAAATGCTACCAAACCAGAATGGCAGTGAGTTGGTCTGTAAGAAGAGCTGATGCCTTTTATTAGATCAATGAAATAGTGGGGGAAAATATGACAGGTAACAATAAAAAAAGAACAAAGACAAGTCTTCAGGTACGAAAGCCCCTCCTGAGCCCTGCAAGAGTAGCCAAAGAGGTATTTGGCACGGTAGCACTTTCACATCCACGTGACAATGGGGATGGAGAATTAGGCCTGTTGCCAGAGGAAGGGGGAGTGAGGACATTTAGACCTGGTCACCGTAAGGGGTACAGGTCAAAAAACGTGTCATCCTGGCAGTAGTTGAGACCTGTACATCGCCCTCCCTCACCCCCATCTCCTTGGCTTCCCCTGGGAGGTGGCGGGAGCTGTGGGTGGATTGCCATGGGGCAGGGCCCGCCATGGGGCTCAGGGTAGGGTGGTGGAAGGAGGCAGCTGCTGCTGTAGGCCGGTGGGGACCCATTCCCCAAAGGGCCAGCGTTAGGCCTGAAGGGGCCATGGTCACCCTTTGTCACGGGCAGGACGTGCTGGCTGCCAGGGTGGGTGCAGTGCCGGGGGGAAGGGGCTGTGCAGGGTGGGATGGCAGGGCCGCGGCAGGACCTCCCAGCAATGGAGGTCCTCCCCAGGGATGGGCTCCTGCTGCAGGTTGGTGCCTCTCCAGAGCCCCCGTCCTCCCCAGCTGCCTTTGGGAACTGTGGCCGCCCAGAGGAGCTGCCCAGTGTCAGCTCCCGGGAGCTTTTGCTGAAATGTCCCCTGAAAGGAGCAGGCTGCAGGTCAGCGTCTGGCTTGGAAAGGAGCAAAGGCAAAGCCTCCTGCGTCGGCGTTGCACCTGGCAGAGACTTGGGAAAACAAGGCATGGTTTAGTAAAACAAGGTGTAGTCCAGCAGCATGAAAGAAATTCTTTGCTGTGAGGGTGGTGAGGCACTGGAAGAGGTTGCCCAGGGAAGCTGTGGCTGCCCCATCCCTGGAGGGGTTCAAGACCAGGCTGGATGGGGCTTAGAGCAACCTGGTCTAGTAGGAGGTGTCCCTGCCCATGGCAGGGGGGTTGGAACTCGATGATCTTTAAGGTCCCTTCCAATTCCAGCCATTCTGTGATTCTATGAAATAAAAACCATCCTGTTCTAGACCCTAACAAACACATTCAATTAATACAGGTAATGAAGCAGACGCCATAGCAGAGCCTCCTTACAGGGCAGTGCCAGTGGGCTTTAGGGGCAAACCAAAGAGGGCTCCCAGATCACAGGTCTAGGTTTGTTTCACCAGTTTTTGCCCAACGCCTGATTTACACTGAAAGAATTGTTATATCCAGCCTTCACAGCCCTGCCAGCATATACTGAAGAAGCACCTGAAAATGAAATTATGCTAATACGTTTGACACCACAGAATTATTTTTTTTTTCCTATGGAGTTTGGAAAAGCTAAGTATGCTTTTTAAAAATTGATTGTTTTGAAGTCATCTTTTCACTAGAATAATATTCTGCTTCAGCTTTTCAAGACTCTATTTCTAACTGATAACTTTCCCTATCTTTACCCCACAAACAAATTTAATTAGGGAGGGAGCAGCACACAAGACTTATTCTCCTGGGTCTTTTGTTCTGGACACTTCACAACTTCTATAATTGCTCTAATTATTGGATTATAATTTTGCAAACTTTAATTCCTTTCAGAACACTCATTCTGTGCTATCATTTCTGATGAGTACTCACAGGTCTCTCTTCCTTGTAATTCTGCTTTTGTGTCCATTTAATTATAGTGATTTTGCTGACTGCCGGAGTACCAAAGCTCCTTTCAGCTGTTCTCCACTCACCGTGAGAAGACATTGCAACAACCTGATGTAGGACCCAGCCCACCTTCACCTAAAGACCTGCTGAGGCTGTAGAGAATGTATGACTTGCCCTATTTTGGGCTCATGCACTTTTCTGAAGTTCTCCTCCCTGGCCTTTTGTGAGCACATTAAAATTGAATCTTTTCAGCAGACTTTCTGCTGATTCAGCAACACGAGTTCTGTGTGTCAAATCAGACTCCTGGGTTAGTTGTATCACAACCAGTCTTGGCAGAACATGAATGTGGGTGGTTATTCTCAAGAAAAACATACCGGAGAGCCACGAACTCCAAAGCCAGCTGAGGGTAAATGGTATCACTCTGACTGCACAGAGACAGACCAGCTGAAGAGCAGGCTCTACAATTAGATATTTATGACATCTTTGGTCTGTTTCTACTCCCACATAATTCGAAGTGAAAACACCAGGAAGATATTGTAGGAAGGGAAAGGAGAAGGCATTCTGAGGGAATGTTCCCTTGCAAGTTCCCTTGCTGAGGGAACTTGACCTCAGTAAGTCCAGTAGGCTCAGGTATAAAAGAAAAAAAGACGTGTGACTCAGTAACATTTCCTAGGTGAGGGCTATTTTAGTGTTCATGGGGACAGAATTAAACCAGTGATACGAAAATCATTGTTTCTGTATTTGTTTAGAGATTTACACAGTGGCTTTTTCTTATGTGTTCTTGTGTTCCCAGGTGCTTGTGTCAAGAGGCTGCTACCAGTCTCTCACGAGCTCTGGGTTTTAGTGTACTCCTGAGTATTTCCAGTAGAAATAGCCACAGCTCCTAAATTCATATTCTGTTCAAATGGGTTTAACTTCCTCTGTTCACTCTATTAGTCGTCTTCTTGGGGTCCTGGATCCCCTTGCTTTCCCACGTCATCCATTTGAAGAAGTCTGTCCCTATCCAGTCCAGTTAGCCCTTCTGCCTGTAGCTGAAGGGTTACTGGTTACTACCCCAAACACCTGGCTGGGGAGGATGCACCACCTCTAGTACATGAAAAAACAAACTGCGTGTAAAGACTGGTGGTGTACAGTTGTGTGTAACACAGCCTTTGGAAGAAAGGTCACTGGAGACAGCCTCACTGCTCAACCTGGTTCCCTCCATCAGGCACAAGACAGTCCATAGTGCTTTCACAAGCGTTTTCACATGCAGAAGAGACAAAGTTGTAATGTCAGTGCTTCTGTAAGTCCTTTAAAGCACTCTCTGCCTTCAAAGCCCTCCTGGAGAACCAGAGAACAAGTGGAGCACACCATGCAGAGGGGATGCACCTTCACCTTATCTACCCTAGCAAAACCTAGGCAGGATAAGCAGAGGTGGAGGGTGCCTTGGTTTCTCTGCAGCACCTCCTCCTTGTTAGTGGAGGACCTCGGGACACATGTGAATGTGGAGAAAACATGACCTCCTGTCTCTCCAAAGATGCAGCAGTGCCTCCTGCACCTGAGGGTGCCCTCACAGCCCTTAAGGGTTTGCAGGTGGCCAAATCCTGCTCAGGAACAGCCACCCTGCAGGAGACCATCTCTCTCCCTGATGGGCATTAAGTTTGTGAGTAAAATGATCCAGGCCTGTTACTGAAGTAATTGGATTTTCTTAAGTAATGGTTGGGGGACTGGAGTAAGGGTTTCTGGATTTGCCTTCTCTAATTGCAAGTTTGTTTTGTCAAGATGCAATACACAGTATGTAATAGGCATATCATATAGGTAATGTTATATATTGTATTCTATAGGAAAATATTACACTCTGTGTGTGTATGTGTACACACATACACAGATCTTCCTCCTGAGTTCAGTTATTGCCAAAAGTATTTTTCAGTTTTCAAGTGTTCATTTGTTAGAATTCTTTCATGGGGTGGTGCAATGAATTCTGTAAGTTAAATCAAATTAGAACCTTCTAACATTCTCCTTCAATGCCAATACGGGTTAGACTAAATATCTAATTACTTTATTCCCACACTTCTTTGTAAGTAATTTAATTTCTGGAGCAGCACTAACAAACAACTGGTAGGATATTTTTTTTAAAGGCAACTTTTGCATTTTAAAAAGGAAAGAGCTGAGAGTCTAAAGCTAAGTCCAAGCTGCTGAACTAAAGGAGGCCAAGGGCTGTCGTTGGTGACATCCTGGCCTTGGAAAACCCCTGGACCTGAAGTGAAATGATGCACGGGCTGTGTTGCAGCCCACCAAGAGCTATTTTTCACAGCATCTACTTGAGGTTCTTGTTGCCTGTGGCTTGTAGCATGACAGCACATAGGAGCACATGTGGCTTCAAAGACAGCTGTGTACAGGGAAGAGATCCAAACCTGATGCAACCTTGTCCATAATCCTGCCAGGGGATGGTCCCTGGCACACGCTGTCCTCCCGACCTGTGCCAGGGCATTTTGTCTGTGAGCACAAGTTAGCACTGGCCAAATCCATGGCAGGGACCATGTGAATGGTGATCTGAATGAGCCTGCCCTCTGGTCCTGCTTTGTTTACCAGCACAGATGTAATCCCCTGCCCAGAGAGGCTCCAGACAGCAGTGGATGACAATGCTGTGCAGAGGAGGATGCTCGGGGCAGCCCTGCTCCTTCTTGGCCTAACCATGGGGCGGCAGAATGAGGAGATATAAAGCCGGCTCCCACCCAGACCCAAAGCCCAAATTGCCTCCACCATGCCTTGAACTATGGATCACTAACCCCACATTTTCATTGAGCAGTAATAAGAGTTACCTCAATCTCCTGGATTCTTTTTAATCTCGGAGAAGATGGAGAAAAAGCTGTCTGTGCTTTTTGGATTGATCTTCGTGCTTCTGCTTCTAGTTTTGTTTCTGGACGTGGATGGTCATGAGCTCCTTTGGACTTTAGAAAAGACATGTTCAAGTTAGAAAAAACCTTGTTATTAATCTTACTGGAGCAGAATTTGTAGCACAGGCCAAAACCACACATGTGGCTTGATTTAATTCTTTGTATTTAATAAGACTTATTAACGTAATAAACATATCTCAGATGAAGTGTGATGGAGTAGAAATTCTCTGAAGTAATAAAACAAGTGCACCACATTTATGTGCAGAAGAGACACCCCACGAAGCCACAAGGTCTTCTGCAGCCTAGCTACAGTGTCCCTGCAGTCATTTCCATTTTTCTCACATTAGAAATATTTATCAGAAGATTAATTTCCATTAGCTTCCATGGCGAATTAATTTTAACCTGCACATAAGTGAAAGACTGCAAAACAGGAGACAGTTCAGTGGTTATGGTACTAAACTAGGACTACAGCTTCCAGGAATAGTGCCCATTATTTAACACTTAGATATACTTTTTTCCATATATAAGTTACATATAATGCACAGATGGCATTTTTCCATAGACAGTCCCTTGGGTACAACCATTTCCTGCTCTAAGATATCTTCATGCTGATGCGTAGTGCCTTGGAGAAGAGGTTGAGATAACATGGTATTTCTGACTTTTTCAGGATTTGTTGATTCCTGTGTACCTGAGGCAGTGTTTTGTGAGGTTTTCATGGGAGCCTAGATGAAAAATATAATATGCTGTAAAATCATAGTAGCGTGGGCTAATTTAGGTTGGAAGGGACCTCTGGAGGTCTAGCTCAACCTCGTTCTCAGGCAGGACTAACTTCAGAGTTAGATCAGGTTGCTTAGGACCTTCCTTACTTATTGTGAAAATTTTTCTCTTTACAGTCATTGGACCTTGTCATATTCAATAACCCTTGTTTATTGGAACAGAGAATGTCCTTAATCAGTCTTAAAAAACAGTTTTAAAACTAACTTGCATAATGTAAGGTATTTTTATACCAACCTGAAAAAATATGAATTGGCCTTCATGCCTCCAGAAGTTGGTAACTGGGTAACCACCGTGGCCTCTGCAGGAGAGGAGCCGCAGGGGTCCGTTGCAGTTTGGACAGCACTTCCCTGGAGCAGAGATGGTGGGAAATATTTTCTGTACGCTGATCAAATTAATCCCATGCGATACAGTGGCTCATCGGTGGTGGATTGCCACCGCTGGTTTGGGGCTCAGAAACTACACTGGGAAAAACTACACAAAAAACCCTTTAAAACGTAAGCAAAAATCAATATAAGCAAACCAATCATTGCCTTTATTCTGTTCCATTATTAAATATAACTGGAAAAAATATTTATATTATAACTTTAATATAATTTTGTCATTTATTATCATGGTCAGTTTTGGTTGTTTTCAACTTGGCAGTATCTGGAATGTCATGTGTTCTTGTCTGATTTTTCTAGAGGACATCCTTCTGACTTCTATGAGTGTTTAAGTAATATCTTTCTTTAGCCAAAACGTTCATCAGATCCAGAAATCAGTATGTGCTAGCTCTACTGAGCAATCAACAATTGTTTGAATTCATCTCGTTAAAGGTATGCGTGCAGCTCATGTTCTCTGTTTGCATTGTCTTGCTCTGATGACATGACTACGGGGCCTATTTTCCAGTCATCACAGTTTATAAGTAACTTCTTTCCTGCAAGACTTCCCCTAATAATGAAGCCAATGCTTAGTTCAGCAGGAAGAGCACAGCAGGCAGCTGCCTGCACGGCACAGCTCTCTCAGTAGCCTCACTCCTGGGCCTCAGAAGGCTGAGAGTCAATCTCTAACCATCAGAAATAGGGATTAAAAAAACAATAACAACAAAAAAAGAGAACAAGCAAACAACTCCTCTCACGATGGTAAGAAATGTAAAACGCATTGTTGCAAAATCAAAAGTTGCATCTGAATATAAGGAATTGCAGTGGGAAGGTTTTATAACCTAAAAGGTGCCCTCTCCTTGGGGTTCTCTTATGTTGTGTTCACTTACGAACTGCCATATAATGAACAGACATTCTCATACTCACGCTGCTGTTTTTGCCTAGCTTTGTCACATATGGCTGGCCTCAGGTAGATCTTCCTCCCATCCAAGGTCGAGCAGTCGTTGCTGCAGACCACCACCCCGAGACAGGACTTTTTTAAGATGCGAGAGTTGTGGTTGTTGGTGTTTCTCATCGCCCAGCTGCTGTGATGCCTCTGAGCATTTTTATCCTCTGAGCTATAAATATGTTTTACGTAGGAATCCGGCCATTCTTGAAACCAGTCTATCTGTCTTATGTCCTGTGGAGAGACCAAAGCAAGCCACATTTTAGGCTGGAGAAGGGAAGAGCTTGTGCAAGAGGTCAGCAGACCTGGTCCTCTGCTGGGTGTCCTCTAGCCTGGGTGACCCCAGCATCCCGGCAGGTGATGCTGGTTGGCAGGAGGGAGCAGTTTAGAGAAGGCAAAGAAACCACAGCTCCCCATGGCTCCCAGTGAGCCCCAAAGCATCAGGAAAGCCTGGCCTAAGCACCTAGCATACCTGCTGATGCTTTTGAGGGAAAAGGTCTTGTAAGGGTTCAAAAACTTTGTAGGAATTTCCTTGAAAATGCTGATCCCAGCCACTGAGAGCCATTACAGCAGCACGAGCACCAGCTGAGAAGAGAAAAACTCTGGTGCTCCCCCAGGAACATCAGACAGTGTAGTGTAGAGAAGGGTGTGGAGGAAGCCTCCAGGCTGAAATGCAGGTGAAGGTGACCTTGGGGTGGAGTGCAGGGAACGGAGGCAGCCTGGGCCACGGAGGCTTTGGATGAACAACAGTGGCGTCTCAGGGAAGGGACTGGGATCAGGGAAGAAGGCAGGGCTGGGAGTGGAAAGGCAGAGCTGGATGTCGAAGGACCACAGCAGGAGGAATCTGGCATAAATATGACGAGGTGAGGGACAGGGAGATAACATTGGTGTCCAGGGTACTGTGGGCTTTCAGTGGAGAGCATGGTTGAGATTTTTAGGAAGGAGGATTAGAAAAGGATGGAAATATCACTGCTCTGCCTCTCAGCAAATCTCTGCAAGCCCAAAGCAAACTTTTCCTCAGTGCTCACAAAATGAGAGTTGCCTCTCAGTGGAAAGCCAGCCCGCTGGCCTGCAGCCCGACCTGCAGGACGGCTGAGCACCCAGGGTTGGAAGGCAGTCGTGGGTGCTGTGTTCACTCCTCATAAAGCACTACCCAGGGCAAAAAGTAAATCCTGGACATCTGTCATTGAACACCCACAGCAGGAGATAATTTTTATCTCTGCACCTCATCTGCCAGTGGACTAGAAAGAAAACACATCTGCAGCATGGCTATCTTTCATATATCAGCAGCTCTTCCAACAATACATTTAAAGAAAAATGCATGGAAACGTCAATATTTGCTCAATATTTTCTAGCTTTTCAGTAAAACCCAGTGTTCCATACCCTGAAGCGGCAAAGAGAACGAAGGCAATGAGGCATAGGTAACTGAGAAAGCATTTACGATCAGCAGTGAAGTGGAGATGACAGGTCAGAACTGGACACATTTCCAAGACACAGACACATACCTGGGGAAGTTTGATGTCATTGATATCCCAACTTGTCATTTCTCCACGTCGGGAAGCGGAGTCCTCCTGCTCCGTAACAACATCCTCTGCACCTTTCAGCATTTTCTAATTCCTTCCCAAACTTAGCGAGAAAGTTTCTCCTGGCTGCTTTTGAAGTTGAGTGGCTGTCAGCACTCCCAGGCAGTTTACAACCAGGAAGCTCTGTCCTGAAGCTAAATGATAGAGAGGCTGCTCATTAAAGATAAAAATCAATGTTCTTCTGCCAGAAAAACTTGTTCCATTAAAAGTTTTGCAAGCCTGCAATGCAGTGGAAAATATAGCTTAGAGATAGCCTGTGATGTTACAGAGGCAGGGTTAAGAGCAAGCAAATTGTGCCTTTGTCATCTGCTTTCTTCTGCTTGGTGTCCCCTCATACCAAGTTTATGGTCATGTAACTCTGCTCGCAGGCTCTTTGCACATCTTAATCTGACTCTGGCTCAGTATTTCCAGAGCCAAACTGATTGAACAGTTTGGTGGCTCCTAAGGGCTCCTCGAGTCGCTGCTTACCCATTAGATATTTCACACGCTGGCCATGACAAAAGGTGAGCACCAAGAGGGGACTGTTACAGCATTTCAGATGACATATGGCTGGCCTCAGGTAGATCTTCCTCCCATCCAAGGTCGAGCAGTCGTTGCTGCAGACCACCACCCCGAGACAGGACTTTTTTAAGATGCGAGAGTTGTGGTTGTTGGTGTTTCTCATCGCCCAGCTGCTGTGATGCCTCTGAGCATTTTTATCCTCTGAGCTATAAATATGTTTTACGTAGGAATCCGGCCATTCTTGAAACCAGTCTATCTGTCTTATGTCCTGTGGAGAGACCAAAGCAAGCCACATTTTAGGCTGGAGAAGGGAAGAGCTTGTGCAAGAGGTCAGCAGACCTGGTCCTCTGCTGGGTGTCCTCTAGCCTGGGTGACCCCAGCATCCCGGCAGGTGATGCTGGTTGGCAGGAGGGAGCAGTTTAGAGAAGGCAAAGAAACCACAGCTCCCCATGGCTCCCAGTGAGCCCCAAAGCATCAGGAAAGCCTGGCCTAAGCACCTAGCATACCTGCTGATGCTTTTGAGGGAAAAGGTCTTGTAAGGGTTCAAAAACTTTGTAGGAATTTCCTTGAAAATGCTGATCCCAGCCACTGAGAGCCATTACAGCAGCACGAGCACCAGCTGAGAAGAGAAAAACTCCGGTGCTCCCCCAGGAACATCAGACAGTGTAGTGTAGAGAAGGGTGTGGAGGAAGCCTCCAGGCTGAAATGCAGGTGAAGGTGACCTTGGGGTGGAGTGCAGGGAACGGAGGCAGCCTGGGCCACGGAGGCTTTGGATGAACAACAGTGGCGTCTCAGGGAAGGGACTGGGATCAGGGAAGAAGGCAGGGCTGGGAGTGGAAAGGCAGAGCTGGATGTCGAAGGACCACAGCAGGAGGAATCTGGCATAAATATGACGAGGTGAGGGACAGGGAGATAACATTGGTGTCCAGGGTACTGTGGGCTTTCAGTGGAGAGCATGGTTGAGATTTTTAGGAAGGAGGATTAGAAAAGGATGGAAATATCACTGCTCTGCCTCTCAGCAAATCTCTGCAAGCCCAAAGCAAACTTTTCCTCAGTGCTCACAAAATGAGAGTTGCCTCTCAGTGGAAAGCCAGCCCGCTGGCCTGCAGCCCGACCTGCAGGACGGCTGAGCACCCAGGGTTGGAAGGCAGTCGTGGGTGCTGTGTTCACTCCTCATAAAGCACTACCCAGGGCAAAAAGTAAATCCTGGACATCTGTCATTGAACACCCACAGCAGGAGATAATTTTTATCTCTGCACCTCATCTGCCAGTGGACTAGAAAGAAAACACATCTGCAGCATGGCTATCTTTCATATATCAGCAGCTCTTCCAACAATACATTTAAAGAAAAATGCATGGAAACGTCAATATTTGCTCAATATTTTCTAGCTTTTCAGTAAAACCCAGTGTTCCATACCCTGAAGCGGCAAAGAGAACGAAGGCAATGAGGCATAGGTAACTGAGAAAGCATTTACGATCAGCAGTGAAGTGGAGATGACAGGTCAGAACTGGACACATTTCCAAGACACAGACACATACCTGGGGAAGTTTGATGTCATTGATATCCCAACTTGTCATTTCTCCACGTCGGGAAGCGGAGTCCTCCTGCTCCGTAACAACATCCTCTGCACCTTTCAGCATTTTCTAATTCCTTCCCAAACTTAGCGAGAAAGTTTCTCCTGGCTGCTTTTGAAGTTGAGTGGCTGTCAGCACTCCCAGGCAGTTTACAACCAGGAAGCTCTGTCCTGAAGCTAAATGATAGAGAGGCTGCTCATTAAAGATAAAAATCAATGTTCTTCTGCCAGAAAAACTTGTTCCATTAAAAGTTTTGCAAGCCTGCAATGCAGTGGAAAATATAGCTTAGAGATAGCCTGTGATGTTACAGAGGCAGGGTTAAGAGCAAGCAAATTGTGCCTTTGTCATCTGCTTTCTTCTGCTTGGTGTCCCCTCATACCAAGTTTATGGTCATGTAACTCTGCTCGCAGGCTCTTTGCACATCTTAATCTGACTCTGGCTCAGTATTTCCAGAGCCAAACTGATTGAACAGTTTGGTGGCTCCTAAGGGCTCCTCGAGTCGCTGCTTACCCATTAGATATTTCACACGCTGGCCATGACAAAAGGTGAGCACCAAGAGGGGACTGCTACAGCATTTCAGATGAAATGGTGCTCAACCCTTTCAAACACTGTTTCAAACACACATCTCTGAAACTTAACCAACTGCACGAGGGAAGCGTAGAAAAGGAGGTTGGGCTTTCAGCATTTCCCTATCTCAACAGCAGACTGAAGTTAAAAAAAACCCACCAAGGTATGTTTTGCTAAAACCAACAGGTTTTGCCTGAAATCTTGTAAAGCAGGTGGTTGCCCTACTCCGAATTTCAGTACCAGCCAAGCTTAACATCATATCCTCAGGGATCCCCTGCATGAAAAAGTTTTGCGGTTTGATTCCTTTGTCAAGAAGAGAAAAGGTGAATCACAAATAAATGGGCCAGTTTTTCTTTCTGGAAATTGCGGAAGTTTCAATGTTTCCAGGAAGGTCACTGTAATTTATGACAATTAAGGATTTGCTAAAGACTACTGATTAGTGGGAGAAGTAAAATCTACTTGATGTGATTCTATTTAATAGACTTCATTAAACATAATTTATTTTATTGTTATTTCTGGCTCCGCAGACACACGGCCCTTGGAAAGTGCCTTAAACTTCACGTCCTTAGTTTACCCATTGATAAAATACCTGTGACCTTAATTTCTCATGTTATATTATCAACTCTAAAGCACTAGTTTGTGGACATTGGCTTGAGATATTTGGCTGTAGGGTGCTCTGGCAGCACAGTCAGAGCTCCACTTGGTGGCTCAGGCTGTGTTGGTGGGGCAGAAAGAAGGGTGGAAGGATGGCAGAGCATTCCCCGTGGGAAAAGACCCTACAGAGGGGTACCTGGGTAGTCAGCAACAGTGTGCTCAGGAATTTGGACGGAGGCTGGTTCTTGGAGGGCAACCAAGCCATCACAACTCTTGGAGGGCAACCAAGCCATCACAGGTTCAATAAGATGTTAAGCCAGAGGAGAAGGGAACATCGGTGCTCAGAAATACGAACAGCTGCAAGAAAGGTCAGGTCTTCATATATTTTAGTATTGTGTTACAGCGAAGATGGAGATAGTGAAGTCAGGACAAACAAAATATGAGCTGCATTGGAAATCTGAGCTGAATATGCTAAACAAATGACCCTTGACTGTTGTGTGCTCTAAAACATGAAACGATTTGTTTGTGTAATTAAAAATGATAGTCTCATTGCTTTTAAAATTTATCTTTTCAAAATAAGATGGCTTAGGAAATTATTTTTAATTTCATTCTTATTAGAGAAAACAGAATATTTCTTCTTTTATGTCACATTGATAGAGAAAAAACAATAATTAAATGACCTTAAAGATTAAAGAAAGACAAATAATTTCATAATAATACGCACAAAACATGAAATTACAGAGAATCATACATATTTAGCTACTTGTAAGAAAAGGCTGAAATAGTGGCAAAAACTTTAAACAATAATTACAGGATGATGTGGCATATTAGATTTCTGATTGTTATTTGTGTAGCTTTAATTATTAGTAAAGTGTAGCAGCTTTGTAAATTGTAAGGTCTGAAATATTCTCTTTCTCCTCTCCTCTCCTCTCCTCTCCTCTCCTTCGCTCCATTGCCTTGCCTTGCCTTGCCTTCCCCAGAACAAAGTGTTCTGCCCCTCTGAGATAGATAAAAAGTCAAAATTTAGATGTCAACGCTAAATTATTTTGACTTGGAGAAAAACATGTAAGAAAAAAGGGAATCATTATATTAAGAAGGAATGATGTAAGTAACACCTCTGTTTGGCACTGCAATGTGGTGCAATTAATTGTGCTTGAAAAATGGTGAAAGTAATCTAGTTCTCCTACCCTTTATTTTAGTTTTGTTTTCTTATTTCTTGTAAATGCTCATGGGTACAGAAGATAAACAGCAGAGTGTAGCAAGGTTCTGGTTTGGGTCCAACATTTAATGTATCTGCTGATGATCTGAGAATGAAAAAAAAATGCACAGATTGCAAAAATATACCTGAATTAATCCTTTAGAAGAACTTACTTATATTTCACCCTGACAAAATAATTCATACTTAGAAGTACTTATCTGTCTTAGAGAACGGCTCTCAATTAACTCACGGACGTGACCGAGGGATCCATGTTGGCAGTCCCACAAGCACGAGGTGTCAGACAAAAAGCCACCAGGCTGTTGGAACAGAGAAAGACTGCAGTGAAGAGCCGTACGATAAATGATGGCCCAGCTAATTCACAGACCATCACTGATTTTTCACTTATGGTACGTGCAAAAAGACTGGTCCTTCCCAGAAAGAAGAAGGGCTCAGGGCATAGGAAACCCGTAAAAGCTGGGGTTGTTCACTCTAGAAAGGAGACGTATAAGCAAGGGCACTATTAAAATGACCTAAAATACAGAGCAGTGAAGAGGGGGTGCTTCTCATTTAACCGCCCAGGGGCACAGAGTGAAAACAGCTGGCAAATTCAAGAGCGAGGCAAAGAAATGCATTTTTCATTCACTATATAATTAGTATCAGTTTGTCTAATGAAAGCTATTTCCTCTGCCTACAAGCCTTGCCCCACTAATTTCTTTAGACTCTTGTGCTACAGCATTACTATTATTGTTGCCATAGTATGCCATGAAGGTTATATGTTATAATATATTTAGAAAGATAGTAAGCCTGATATTTTATGACTTACAGAAATTTTTAACTAGCAAGGCTTAGGAAGGTTTCTTCTATTTTCCTTACAAGTACTTAGTGTTGACCATTTAGAAAAAAGGATTATGAATTTTTAAAAGAGATTATGTATATTACTAATTTACACGAGCCCACAGGTTAAATTAATTCAGTACAATCCGCAAGATCTTGTCTGGAATATTTACACGAGCCCACAGGTTAAATTAATTCGGTACAATCCACAAGATCTTGTCTGAAATGACTGCCTTACGGATCATAACCACAGACAGACGTCAGGGGTTCTTCAGCAGTCAGCTACGACGAGGGATCAAGGGCTGGGAAAAGCCCTGGAGCCCTAAAAAGCTTCTTGCATTCAGGCTCCCACTCTGAAGAGGGGCTGTGCAACCCAGCAGGGCAGCGCCTGGGGAAAGCAGAGGTTTGGATCAAGGGCTGGGAAAAGCCCTGGAGCCCTAAAAAGCTTCTTGCATTCAGGCTCCCACTCTGAAGAGGGGCTGTGCAACCCAGCAGGGCAGCGCCTGGGGAAAGCAGAGGTTTGCCCACCGCTGTCTCTGGCTGCCAGGCTCTACTGAAGGACAGAAGATGGTGGCAGGAACGTGGGGATGTCAGCTATTACGGAGAGGTCACCAGATCAGGCTCCTTTCTTGTATTGTTTTACCACCACGCGAAGAGGGTGATTGTGTCAGTGCTCCCATCCGTCTTCCTTTCTCTCTCTTTGGTGTCATCTTGCAGCGATGACAAACTTTAGCTGACCTTGGGTGCAGCCTGTGACCCTACACACGGGCTGAGTTACCTGTCCTGCCAGCTGTGTGTGCGGCGCTATCTTCCTAAATACTGAAAGGGAGGGTGTCAAGAGGATGGGGCTGGCCTTTTTTCATTGGTGCCCAGTGACAGGACAAGAGGAAATGGGCACAAACTTGAACATAAGAAGTTCCACCTAAACATGAGGAGGAACTTCTTTCCTTTGAGGGTGGCAGAGCCCTGGAAGAGGCTGCCCAGGGAGGTGGTGGAGTCTCCTTCTCTGGAGACATTCCAAACCCACCTGGACACGTTCCTGTGCAACCTGCTCTGGGTGAACCTGCTTTGGCAGGTGGTTGGACTAGGTGATCTCCAGAGGTCCCTTCCAACCCCATGTGATGCTGTGATTCTGTGGTTCTACAGCTGCCTTTGGGCCTTGAAAGCTCATGATTTTCCCTGGCACTGAAAGGTTCTCCCTGCTGATGGGAGCTCTCCTGACTCTCCTTCACTGCAGGCGTTGGTCTTCACAAGCCTCTTGTCTGTCTTCACCCCCCCTTTTGTTACTGTAGGGTTTCGTGTTGCTGCACCACAGGAACCAAGGAACGTGGATGTTTGGATGACAGCTGCATTATACCAAGGTGCTACTGATACTCCTTGTGAGATACTTCTCTGGATTGGCCTAACATTTTTTTTTTCTTTTCTTTTTTTTTTTTTTTCCAAATACACTCTACAGACTTAAAAATAACAATTTTATCTTCCAGTTCAGCCTCGCTATTTGATCAACTGTGGCAGCAGGCTGAAGTAATGTGATCAAACTCCCAGACGTGGAGCATAAACTCACTACAAATAGACACGTCATTTGCAATGAGAAGACAGTTTTGGCCTCTGCAAAAGTGCACTGGGGATGATGCTCATTTTCCGGAGACAAGCTTTTGTTCCCAAATGGCTCTGATGTTTCCTCAAGTTGGCTGCCTCTATATTCAACATCGTTTGAAATGCTTATGCTGTCTTCACCATTCAGTATCCAGAAGTGAAAGCTTCTCCCCTGTGGTCTGGCTCTTTGGAAGAAAGACGGACGTATTTTGAGAGGGAAGTATTTTTAAATCCTTGGCTGGTTTTGTTTGTCCTTTGTTTCTCTTTAATTCTTTTCTTGAAACTGGTCTTGTTAATGCCTTTGACATCAGAACCGGCTGATGATCTCACATTTTTGTTCAGTTACCATATTTCTGAATTTTGGACTGCTCTGGATAAGAAGTCAGCTGTAGGCAGTGTACTTCTTGTTTTGCTGCTCCAGTCACATTCATTGAACACTTTCTAATTTATTTTTTTTTATTTAAAATTTTAATTTCCTACCCCCCTCCAGACATATTTTTTTCTGGAAGTGCAGTCTGAAATGACATATTCTGCAGGGTACTCTCTTCATAGAATCATAGAATGGTTAGTTGGTCACGTCATATAAGATAAACACGTCTGCCCTATAGATCATAAACCAGACAGGTTACCCGAAATTCACCTCAGTGCTCAAACACTGATGAATGTCACGGGCTCTTTTTTTTTTTTTTTCTGTCAGGCTACAAATATGTAGTTTGCATCACTTTTGCTCTCGTGGGGTTAGGTCACTACTGGTCTCAGGATGGCTTTGTGGGACCGGTTGGGAGGTGCTATGCATCGTCTGCTGGTATTGCACAGAACAGAGATGCACACACAGACCACGGTACTTACTAAGTGGAGTAAAATCCAGCTGATGGGGTGCTAATATCTTGAACTGCTCTAACTCAACACCTTGTGAACATCTCAGTCTTTCCTCCGTGTCGGTACTTACTAAGTGGAGTAAAATCCAGCTGGTGGGGTGCTAATGTCTTGAACAGCTCTAACTCAACATCTTGCAAACATCTCAGTCTTTCCTCCGTGTCTACTAAATCATAGAATCACAGAATGCTTTGGGTTGGAAGGGACCTTAAAGATCATCCAGTTCCAACCCCCCTGCCCTGGGCAGGGACACCTCCCACCAGACCAGGTTGCTCCAAGCCCCATCCAGCCTGGCCTTGAACCCCTCCAGGGATGGGGCAGCCACAGCTTCTCTGGGCAACCTGTTCCAGGGCCTCACCACGCTCACAGGAAAGAATTTCTTTAATATTGATATATAAATGTCTCACCACCCTCACAGCAAAGGATTTCTTTGATATTGATATTGATATTGATATATAAATACCTCAGTCAGTTGCAATATTCTCAGTTTTCATTTTCTGTTTACCTCCCTGGCTCTTTCCAGCCAGGATGCGGTTTAGGCACGATTTGCCACATGAACTTGGTGTTCACACACTCGTATCACTCACAGTAAATATCTCTGCCAGGCCTCTCAGTCCCTCTTCTTGAGGAAATTGATATTTGTCCACTTGTGGGTTAGCTCCCAAGAGTCATTCTCAGCTGATAGCCTGGTAGTTGGATGACGTTATTGAGCAGGATAGTATGAATAATTTATTAAGACTTTTTTTTGTCCCCATGACAGTGTTTTAGCGTTGAATGCTAGGAATGAATCTTTCTGTGCCACATGAAGAACATCGCTCTGATTGAAAGGTTTGGGGCCTGAGCTCTTTGTAATCATCTGTTAGGGGTGCTTGAGTGCATGCAAATAAATGTTTTATTTCTTGGTAGCTCTTTATTAAAGCTGTGAGCTCTAGTGCTTTGGCAGTGAAGTCTAGCTTTTTATTCACTTTATTGATCTCTAATTTTTTCTGTTACCATATCAGACACTCTGCAAAGCACGTGATGTTCTAGACATCCTATTTACTTCCTGGGGTAAAATTCGTGGCAGCTAGTCCACAAATGTAAACCCATCATGGTAATATCATAACAGCATTAATACTGGGATGCTGTGGTGGACTTGCATCTGGATAAAATTTTGGTTTAACTTGTGCATCTTGCTGACTGTATAAACTGTCTTTCCTCTTTTTTTTTCCCACTAAGATCATGAATTCACCTGCTTTAGTTGGAATCACTGGCTTCTACAGATTACTTAAAATTGTATTTGGAATGCTTTTTGTGGCTCTTATGCTTAAAAATTGCAATATCTTAGTGGTAGTATTATAATGTAATCTAAAAATGGCTTTAGTTTATGGCCATCCTGCTTTCTTATTTGCTTGTCTCCATAGCCTGGCGCATTCACTCATGTCATCTCTTGATCTGGCAATCAGTTTCTCATCTTGTCTTTGCACCTGGTGCAAATACATTTAATTTTGTTGTTCTGCCTGGCATGAACATCACACGCATGCAAAATCTCATCTCTTGGACTGACACTTGCTATTGAATGTGGTGCTTTTCTCTCCCTTGCAATTCTGTAATTTTTCCTTTTGTGATTTAAAGAATGTCTAATTGCTAAACTGGTTATCTTTCATGTCCATCTGCTTCAGAACAGGAATTTGGTATGTCACTATGATTATAGTTTTTCTCGTTCCCTCTCTGTTGTTGCAACATGCATTCTAATTCTCGTGTTGTAGGATCTGATTCATTTCTCAATGAGAATGTCATTTCTGGTATCTCTGACGGCATACTCTCCTTTTCTCCAGGGTCAGGTGGGAGTATCATATCTACTGAATCCATCCTCAGCTGCAGGTAATTCCAAAATAAATTCCAATCAGTTAATCGTGCCCTAACTTCAGAACAGCCACTCTTTCTGGTATAATCAGCTGCTGTGGTGATCCTATATGCACACTGTGTTCCCCTTCCTATAGACTATGTTGTTCACGGGCTCATGCGTTCAGGTAGAATTCAGGTGAAATTACAAGGTTTTAACTGA
Organism: Calidris pugnax; assembly: GCF_001431845.1. Taxonomy (NCBI): domain Eukaryota; kingdom Metazoa; phylum Chordata; class Aves; order Charadriiformes; family Scolopacidae; genus Calidris; species Calidris pugnax. The sequence goes on along the minus strand of NW_015090902.1, from coordinate 961,523 downwards.
TTTGGCCAGCAACACATTCAAGAATGAAAGGAACTTCAGCTGCTGTGGTGATCCTATATGCACACTTCCTATAGACTATGTTGTCTCATGGGCTCATGTGTTCAGGTAGAATTCAGGTGGAATTATAAGGCTTTAACTGATTTGGTCAGCAACACATTCAAGAATGAAAGGAACCTCTCCATAGCCTGAGCAACTGAAAGGAGCATCTTGTGGGAGAAACCAGGTTTCATTCTGGTTGCTTGCTTTGCAACCAGGCATAGGTTACCTTACTCCTGAGAAAGCATGGCTGCTCTTCCAATTGGGTTGGGCTCAGAATCCAATGGATCAGTGGGAATTGTAACAGTGACACAAGATCAGGTATTTGATTCCAGGTCCTATCTCTGTTGCTTTTAGGAGAGAGGAATCCCAGCTATAAGCCTAGGCTTGGCTGTCTGCTGTAGCCTCCTGAGATGGTTTCTGTCACCCCTTGGAATCCCTCAGCTCTCTCCATGCCAACGCCTCATCTGATCCAACCCAACGAAAGCTGTTCCAATATCCTCTATTCATGTATTTTCTCTTTGGCCTTTATAGCAGTCCTTGGCATCTGCTGGTCCCCAGCAGAACTTGGTGAAGGCCAGCTGCAATTATGCCTTACGAGAACTGGAGACAAGCCAAACCCAGACACATAAGTCTACCCACAGTCCCTGTCTGTACTGATGAAGTGGTAATTATTGCCTCTTCCTTTGCCAAAATTATGACCAAAATGCTCTTTTCTCATCTGGATTCATATTAAGACACCTGTAACTCCACTAAAATAATCCAGTGCTGCAAGACAACACCTTGTTCTCTAAAAATCCAGTGGACTCTACTGCAGCTAAGGTCTTCACAGGGAAACAGATGAATTTCCTGGAAGTGATAACAGCAGCATTGCTCCCCACACCAGGTCCCTTGCCACACTTTCTCTCTCCACTCCCGCTCACCTGCCCCCCAGCTGACTGGAGAGAGCACAATACAGTATCTACAACACCTACAGCTTTTCCTAATTGTTTTTCCTTATAGAAAATCAGGCAGCAAAACTAGTAGCCCAGGATGCCTGGTCTGTTCTTTAGCTCTGAGGCTGACCTGTCCTATTTTCCCTTGATCGAGTCATGCTTGTAGAATGACTGGCTACCTTCTCAAGCACTCATGCGACTTGAACCCCAAGCTCACTCAAAGCTGGATGCGTCTCTACAAAGCCATGTACTTGGTTAGGTACTGGAAGCTGTACAGCTGCATTACCAGGTTGCTCTGCCAAGGTTACCTAGCTCTGCTGGCTTCCACCATGACGTGGTGACACGGAGAATGAATTTCTGCCTTTCCGCTCAGTTTGATGGATCTCAGACTCTTGCTATAAAGCCCATCCATGTGAGCGGCGTGGTGTTGCGGGTTGTCCTGAGCCTGCTCCCAGCAAACCACTGCCCTCTCAGAAGATGGACCCTGCTTTTGAAACAGAACTCAGCACAGGTTTCAGCATATCTAATGACACAGTGCAGCAATTTTCTGGTAATCTGAGGAGAGGCTCCAGCCATTGCCTGGGTATCTGCTCTCCTGCGGCAGCACCAACCGCAGAGGGACTTTAATGAGTGTCCCTGGGTTTCCTTACACCTCGTGCTCCCACCGGCGCAGAAGAACAAGCCCGTCTTTCGTTTTCTCTGCGTCTCACTTGGCCATTTGTCCTTGATGGAGACGAATCCCAACAGCCTGTTTTTTTTTTTCTGCTCAGGCTGTTACCCAACGCAAGCCTCTGGACTTGTAGCTGTGATGGCAGCAGAGGGTACGGTGTAGGATGGTCCTGGTCCCACTGATCTAGGCACCTTGCTGCTGGCATTGATGGGGAAAAGCAGAAGCCAAGGACAGAAGGAACAGCGTGGTATGAGTTGGACAAATGTGGGTTGTCATAGACTGTCCTGAAACCCCAGACCTTGACACCGGTTCCCCTCCACGGGGCCACCAGGGAGAAAACAAACGAGGAGCAGCAGCAGACAAGGAACCTGTGTGTTTGGGCAGAAACCTGCAGGGACACCCACAGCCCAGGGCCCGTGTTGGGCAGGAACTCCTCCTGACTGTGTGGTGTTATTTACACCTTCCAGCCCTATGTAAGCAACGTACCTGGGGTGCTCTACAGCTCACTACAAAGCACTGAGACCAAAATTACTCTGCTGCTGCTTTCTTCATTACCTTTCTTCTAGCTGCATTTTGGCTAGTTGCTTCTTTGGGGATAGTCTCATTTTGTGGCAAAAAAATGCCTTTTTTATTGTTGTTGATACACAAGTGAAAATTGCTTTTAACACCCCTCTCCCCAACCTTCCCAAACAACAAGGTTGGTGAGCAGAAGTTCTTGCAAAATGAGAAAGGCAGAGAAAGTCAGGATGTTCTTTGTCTGTTCCTTCCACAGTACGTTCATGACTCCAATTCACCTTGAGCAAGGCAGGAAATTGATCTGGAAAGCTCCATATGAGGAATTACAACCTTCAGGAGCGCTGCCGAAATAGTGGTGTCCTAGTGCCTCTAACTGGCAGCAGTTTTCATACCTTCTCCGAAAGCACGCTGCTTCGTCGGACACAAATTCCCACTACCCCCTCCTCACCAGGTGAGTCCTCTCTCCTTTCCACGTGGATTGACTATGGTTTAGTCCTCTGGCTTTGCAAGCGATGATTTCCATCCTTAGCTGCTGCTCGCCCACTTAATTTTACTGATTCTCCTCCTCATTTAAAATGTTAAATACTTTAAATGTCTAAGTTTTAAATTAGGGATGCTCTTATAAATTGCCTTGCAGATATAGATGATGTCTTCTAATCTTGCCGCTGCTGTGCATATCTGGGGCACAAAAGATTTCTAATACACATTGTCCCTTGAGGCAGCCAAATCCCTGAAATTAATCCCTAGAAGTTTTTGTACAGAAAAAGAGAAAAGCAACATCAAGAAAAGGGGCAGTACTGTCTACTGGCATTAAGACCTGGTCCTGCAGTTTTCCTGGGGGATATGTGGAAAGTGGTGATGGGGATTGGGTATCAGGCCTTTAGCGAGTAACCAACCCAGAGGTGGAGACCGCTGCTCTCAGGCAACAGCTGGGCTCACCAAGGCTTCTTTTTAAGCCAAAAAGCTCCTTATTTGTATATGAATGACTTGTGCAAAGGGATTTTTCAACCACGGCTATTACAACATCTATTAGTCACATAACAGTGAAAAAAAAAGCAGAAACATTAAACTGCTTGGAATGCAAAGTTTAAGTGGTTACTCATCTAGGGAAAGCTGTCTCTCTCACTCCCATTCAGCAAACTCTTTGAAAAGGAAAATAACAAAGATTAAAGGAAGGAAAATAATGAAATAAATGGCTGGATTTGGAATAAACATCTAGTGTCAAGGTCATACCCACCACGTCATGCAGCACAGGGGGAAAACAGAGGACAAGGTGGGAAAGGGCTCCCTGCAGGTGTGGGATGCACAATAGGCCCTTGCACGTCGCTCTGGTCCAGTTTGTGTCACAGTCTTTGGCAACTACAGAGAAAGTGCACAAGGTAAAATGACTTCCAGCCACCTTCGAACCCTTCCCTGGCTCAACAAGCCCGGTAAGTGCCTCGGGTTAAAATGCTGTGGGGCAGTCAGCTGCTGGATTCAAGTTTTCCTGCTTCCCTCTCTTCCTTGATCCCGGCTCTTTGTGAGTATGCAAACCAGGGCTTTGGCACCGTCCAGTGCCAAGAAGAAGAGTTGGCCTGACTTTCAGCATCTTGAGAAATCAGCAGTTTCCACGGCGCGGCAGATGCTCCAGCATCACTTTGGGAAGCGCCGTCTCACCCGTGTGTGCAAAGGGCCTGAGCACAACTCTGAAAGGGACATTTATAAGGTGCTCAGGTTGTTCCAGGGGCACACATTTTCTGCTTGGGCTGGGTATTAGTCCCTCCTCTTCCGCAGGGTGTGCCTTCATATTTCGCACAGCCCCATGAAATTGTGAAAATGTCTCGGAATTGTGAAAGTTGGAAGAAAAAAACTTTAAAAAGTCACCTAAACCCACTGCTTGGCTGAATTGCTTCTTTCTGCCCCAAGTTGTGCGCCCTTTGTGCCCAAATGCCATGTGTTTTTCCAGTTTTGCCTTAGGGTGACCTTTTTTTTTTTTCTTTAGGGGAAAGTGCTCTGTGGTGACATTAATAAATAAGAAATGGACACCTTTGTTATGAAAGATCTCAAAAATTAAGCTGGAAAGTAAACACCACAGCAAAAATAAGCTTTATACTTTTCAGTGGTAAGTGAATACCGACCCTAAAATGATTTGAAAGTCTCCAGAACAACTTGCCAACTATTTTCAGAGAGCTGAAATGAGCTGTGCGTGCTGGGATCATTAAGAAGACCACGAAAAGATGTATTCAGTGCAGTTTCCCATCTATTAGATTACTCTGCCTCTCCAGCAGTCTCCAGAGAGAGCCTCTGGCTGCTTCTTAAGGTCACTGAATCATTTCACTACAATAAATGACCTCGCTAGCTGGAAATGCTGGAGAGGCTCCCCGCGCCCCGGAGTTGATGAGTCACTTTTAATCCCTGCGCTGGTGGGTGAGAATGCGCCGCACCCAACCTACCCATGGACGTCTCTGGATTTCACAGTCTGTGGATAGAACGAGAACAGGGACCAGAAAAAAAAAGGCAAATCCCCTCACCAACCATGATTCAGCCTCCCTGCTCTCAGGAGCCTTTGGCTTTGGGGCTTGTAGGCAATTACGGGAAGGAGTCAACGATGTTCCCGCAGGGCCCTGACACAGCAGGAGGACAAAGTGTCCTGGGGCAAGAACAAAGCTGTCTCCTGCACCACTTGAAGCTTGGAGACAGCACGTGTTGACAGTCAGGACGTTGAAAGGCATGCCAAGTTTAAGAGCAGGTGGCACGCGTGATTAAGCACACCATGTAATCAGTAACAGAAGGAAGAGTAGGTCCCACCAGCCATGGCTCTGTCACGGAGAGCGGCAGCATCTCCAAACTGCGATCCAGCGGAGCATGGACAAAGAAAACCAACGTATATTTGATAAATCCCCTTATTTTCCTATATAGGAGATAGCAGGCTCTTCCTTTGGTGAAGCAAATTCCAAAAAACGTCACCTGCAAGCCCTCAGTAACATTTTCTCTCCTTACCCCCAGGTGTGCCAGACATTTCTCTTCCAGCTTTTTTTTTTTTTCTATTTCAACTTCATGACTTGCCTTTCTTTACACCTCAGTTCCCTATTTGACTGAATCCTTGTAGAAGACAGGCACAAGTTGGCAGCACTCTATTATTGCCAGGGTAGTTCAGTAACACCAGTGACAAACCAAGCTATTGCCCCTTTTTTCTTCTATGCATTATGGCACAGGAGAGCTTTGATGCCGCCCTTGGGAGGCAGAGTGGCTTGGAATGAGTAAGTGTCTCCTTACTTGTTGGAATCAGAGTGTGGAATAAAGAATAGAAGGAGCAAATGGACTAAGCACAGCCTGAATCTTTGGTAAAATGTTAAGTTAACAGGGACAGGACGGAGTGTAAGGGACTTAGGAAGTAAGGGTGAATTTTTCTAACAGCAGGTGTTAACAAACATGGAACATACAACACCTCAAAATGAATATGGGGCTTCTTGTCCAAGAAGTTGAGTTTTATGTATTTGTTTATTTACTGTTTAATAGGACAGAGGAAACCCATGTTAATTTAGTGATGACTGTGCAAGAAATGTGGAAGTCTGAGTGTTGGAGCCTGACATGAACAAAAGACATAAGCACAGCACTTGAAACAGATGGGTACAAAGTAATAGGACAGAGGAAACCCATGTTAATTTAGTGATGACTGTGCAAGAAATGTGGAAGTCTGAGTGTTGGAGCCTGACATGAACAAATGGGTACAGAATGAACAGACGGGTACAAAGAGTGAGCTATGACCATCACTTTTTCTTCATAGCATCTTTCCTGAGCTCCAGAGAAAAGGTAAAATCTATGTTGTGTCCGGTGAGGAAGATCCAGGGTAGAACCCCCAAAACCTACAACATAGCCATTTAGGCCAGGAAAAATGAAGCTAAGTTTCAAGTATTTTGAAAATTGTAATTTAGCCCTCCTGGACTGTACTCAGCTGTAACACCCAGGAAGAGAAGGCCTAGCTCTGGAGGAGAGTTGGAGGTCCTGGAGCAGGACAGCCCACGAAACATTAACTCCAGAGGAGAGAGAAGCAGGAACCCTTTGGTGCCAGCTTTCGCCTTTCAGCGCTGAGCAGGTGGGGTGGGGGAGGACAAGGACAAGGTTGTGCTATTTGTCCTGTTATTGCAAAGCTCTTTTTCAAAAGTTCAGGTTTCAAACCGTTTGCTTTAGGGTGATGTTTACTTCCTTCTCTTAATGACTCTTAGAGTTCACCCATGCAAAGAGGTTCCTACGCTACAAACGTGTCTCAGCCTTTCCACTGCAGCAGCTCCTGTGGGGGCATGCTTGGCTTGGCCCGAGCCCAAGGTGCTTCACTCCACACTTCTGGAGGAGCAAAGCTATTGCAGTTGCTTCCCCCTTGAAGCCAAGGTCTCAGCTGTCTGTCTCCTCTCACTCTCAGTACTGCCACAATCGCGGAATAATTTGGGTTAGAGGGGCCCTCTGGTGATCACCCAGCTAAAGCAAGGATAAGTTTGAAGTTGCAGCAGGTTGCTTAGGGGCCCGACCAGCTGAAATTTGAACATCTCCAAGGATGGAGATCCCACAGCCTCTCTGGAAAGCCCGTACCAGTCTTTCACTGCTCTCACCGTGAAGGATTTTTTTCCGTATATATTTAATTTGAATTCCCCTTGCTGCAATTCACACCAAGGATGGAGATCCCACAGCCTCTCTGGGAAGCCCGTACCATTCTTTCACTGCTCTCACTGTGAAGGATTTTTTTCCTTATATATTTAATTTGAATTCCCTTTGCTGCAATTCACGCCTTTGTCCTTTCATTGTACCTCTTGATCTTCTGCAGTGCCCCTCCAAGAAGAACCCGCTCTTCCTCTGTATCACCCTCCATGCAGCTGAGGACAACGATGAGGCGTCCATCCCTTTACTCTGTAGCTCCCTGACTCTCGATGCTCTCTGGAGGACGAGGTCCTGGAAAGACAGACACTTTGCCAATAGTCATCCTTGAAAAGTGAGAACATTTGAAAGACTTTAGACATCTGAAGTACAGAGAAACCACTTCACAATATCTCAAGTTGCCTAAAAGCCCCGTGGAGCCAGGGAAAAAGGTCACCCCCACCAAACATTAGTGGGCTGGGTATCCAACCTCACTCAATTAGACGGTAAACATGGGATGCTGCCTTTGCTCGCTCAGTTCTTGTGCTGCTAAAGGCCCAGGTAGGATTTGATCCAGGATCTTCAGTTTCAAAGGACAAAAGAGTCAAGCCAGAGTGTCCTCTAAGTTTGCATCTTGCAGACCTCTTCATTTCCCCACCAGATTACATTATTTTTAGAATGTGTTCAGTCTCCTTATGACCTGGTTTCTTCACACGACACCATGAATGATTAACGTATAACCTTTCCCTCAGGAGGAACCCGCGTCTCAACAGCCAGCAAAGTTATTACAGTTCTGCAACTCAAGTGCACTTCTGGTCCAACCATCAAATATATTTGTTATCATTATTTTGAGAGAAAATCGCCGCACTGAAGCGATTTGATCTTTCAGCAGCTGACAGGACAAGGCTTGCTTTACAGGTGGCTGCTTTAGTATGGCAAACATCAAGCAGACACCTAAGACTATGTATCCTCTTTCGATTTATGTTTTGGTACTGCTTGTAGGAGAACATTTTTGTGTTGTGTTTCTCCATAGATCACTTGGACAGAAATGGAGACATACCTTTTCTCCACAGGGAAAAAAAAATCCATGATCTCTTCAACGAAATAACTGGAAAAAAAACCAAACAGCTAAAATAAATAGCAAGGAAAGGTTGTTTTAGGCCCCCGGTGGCACCTGGTGTTCAGGCAATGGATCCAGTATTCCCTGGGGGAGGATTCCTGGGCACTTGCCAGGCCACTGCAGTGTGGGCACCTGAAGGGACAGTATTTTGACGCAGGAGCATCACGGAGGGGGGAGAATGAAAACTCACTCCCAGACACTGGCCATCCTGGCTCCCCTGGGGGTGCTCCAGCAGAAGACAGCGCTGAGGATGGGCCTGGGGAAGGTCGGTGGAACTGAGGAGGAAGACCAGCAACCATTTTCCTTCCTCTTCCATTGCCCACATACTCCACTGTATTTCAGTTTTCCTGCGGGATGGGTCTCAGCTCCTGCAGAGCTCCCATTGCCCAGGACAGAGGCCAAGTGCCAGGAGAGAGGTGTTCCCCCACAACCCACCCAAACTGCTGTCTGAAAGGCATCAAGGGTTGACATGACCACCAAGAGCTGCAGCACTTGTTTCAACATCAGTATTGGGATGCTATTTGTGATGCTCTCAATGTCAACCTATTTCCCCCTCCATAGATATTTTTAAATGATCCTGCTCAGCAAGAGCCACCGAGACTGTATCAGTATTGGGATGCTATTTGTGATGCTCTGAATCCTATTTCCCCCTCTATAGATTTTTTTAAAAGATCCTGCTCAGCAAGAGCCACTGAGACTGGAGACAAGAGTCAGGAGATGCAGAAGAGCTTTCAGCAAGCAAAACATTGCCAGGTAACCTACTCCAGAAGGTGCTACTAGCCAACAGCAACATCAGTATATGCAGTTGAAGCCCACCACCAGGTCTTGTGCAGACAAGAGGAGAAGAGGCAGCACGATTGCCAGCTGACCTGGTGATCGTTTGACCCAGACTAACACCCCAAGAAGCAAAACCTTGCTTGGATGGTGAATGCGGCTGTTTGGCGGAAGGCCAGAGGAAGAAAGGAGTGAAGGCAGAGAAAGATGTATCTTAGTGCTGCTCGAAGGAAACCTACCCTTGCATCAAGCCCGAGCTGCAGCTGCTCTGCAGAGAGCAGGGATGGTTTGGGGTGTTCTTTGGGCACCTACTGCTGAGACAGATGGTAGATGCAGCTGATTAGAATCTTGGTCTGGTGTCATGTTTGCATCTACGCAGGATCTCCTTCACCATGCTGAATATAAGAACAATTCAGTTCATATTCTCCAGCTTCCCTTCCTGTCCCTCTCTTCTCAAAACTGCCACCAGTTCCTTCCTTCTTGCCCACGAGAGTCTCTCTCTCATTAGCTCTTTCTTCACAGAATCACAGAATCTTCATGTTTGGAAGGGACCTTTGAGATCATCAAGTCCAACCACAAAAAACAACAACAACAACAACCCCCCCCAAAAAAAAACAAAACAAAAAAACCCACAAACAGACACAAACCAACAATCTCAGGCACTAAAGAATGCCCTGAAATGCCATGTCTACACGTTTTTTAAATACCTGTTTCTTAAATACACGTTTCTTCTGGCATTTTATGTGTCTTCTGCTTCCTCTGAATGTTTTCCACTGAACTGTGTTCCCTCATTTTTTCCTAAATAGCCTCCTGTTTTGCTCAGCAGAAGGGATCAACAGTGGTCTTTCCCTGGTGCTCCAGCTTTGATCTCTGGACAACTGCAGGACGTTCAATATCATAGAATCATAGCATGGTTAGAGTTGGAAGAGACCTTAAAGATCATCGAGTTCCAACCACCCTGCCAAGGGCAGGGACACCTCCCACCAGACCAGGTTGCTCCAAGCCCCATCCCAGCCTGGCTTTGAACACCTCCAGGGATGGGGCAAATCATCAATGCTAATTAACATAACCAAATCCCTCCATTCCTCACCATGCTATTTGAGAAGTTCTCTCCTTCTATACTCGCAAAATCCTGTACATTTTCACATTTGCTCACAGGGGAGCCAGTCTGGTCCGCACAACTCCAGGGTGTTGGAGCAGGGAGAATGCTTTGCTCTGTAATAGAGGCCCTGCTTGTCCTGGCACCACCCACCCTGGTCCTCCTCCAACATCAGAGTTTTTGGGTTTGGCTCACCCAGCTTTATCCAGTATAAAGCACAATAAATACTGGCTACTGTTAAATAATTACCAGCCATTTCTATGTGCTGGACAGCTGGTGATGTATTAATAGCCATTACATGTTAAGCTTTAATGTAAAAATACATTTGATTTGAGATTTAGGCTGAGTTTAATGAGTTCGTTCCTTTTTTCTTCCTTGCCTAAATGCATTCATTCATCTCTACCTGTTAAAATGCTCTGAAATAGTCCGGAGTATCAGGATACACAGATCTGCATTCTGATTATTTTACATCAAAATAGCTCCTGTTTTTCCCCGAAAGCCAGCACTCCCAAGGTTACTCGTGTAATCAAGGTCAGATGCATTGTAAAAGCCACCACGTAGGACACACTTCCTTTTAATCCCCTATTCCTTTACGACCCCCCCTCCTACACTAGGAAAAGCTCTTGATTACCAAGCCTTTGCAGCAGTGAAATAAAGGGCAACACGCTGGTTTATTCTGGTCTCTGTTGTGCAAAATTAATTATAGTCTGATCACCCATACTACTAGGAGCCACTGTGCAGATGTTCTCAATGTAGGACAGGAGCTCTGTTTAGCTGATGCCCACCTTTATCTCCAGTCTTCCTCTTTTAAAAAAGGGCTAAACGTGGCCTTTGAGGAACACCACACTACGGTGCAATTGGAAAGGGAAAAGTCCCCCCCCTGTGAAGTCTGTATCACAAAGTAAATATTTACACACACACTCCCCTTGTACTAAACGCTGGCATTTTGTCACCCGCGTCAGCTCCGGCTTTTCATGAAATAGTTTTAATGAAATCCTTCTTGTCCCACCACGCAGGCAGGCACCAGCCTGTCCCCAGCTGTCGCCAGGAGAGGGCCCAGGTTTATAGCTCATCCCCTCGGGTGCACGGCCCCGAGTTATCCCCCAATACTCGCTTTTTGGGTCCCTGGGCCACCCAGTGCTCACCCTATTTACCAGGTCTCACAGCCACCTCCCCTGCTTCTGCTCCTCAGGCGTCAAGGCTGACAGTGTTCCTGGGTTTAACCACACCTCACTTTGGGAGGACTGTTTCAAATCCCACTGCTTGCTCACGCCTTTCTTAAACCTCTTTAAAATCGTTGGCATAAGAGACCGAATCACAGAATGTTCATGGTTGGAAGGGACCTTTGAGATTATTGAGTCCAACCACACACAGACACACACACACACAAAAGAAAAAGAAAAAAAACATAACACCAAAACAAAAAAAACCAACACCCCATCACCACAACACTCACCACACCCAACAATCCCGGGCACTAGAGCATGCCCTCAAGTGCCATGTCTACACATTTCTTAAATACCTCCAGGGATGGTGACTCCACCACCTCCCTGGGCAGGCTGTTCCAGTGCCTGACCACCCTCTCAGGAAAGTCATTCTTCCCAATATCTAATCTAACCCTCCCCTGCCCCAACTTCAGACCATTTCCTCTGGTCCTGTCATTATTCCCTTGGGAGAAGAGGTCAAACCCCACCGCTCTACACCCTCCTTTCAGGGAGCTGTAGAGGGCAATGAGGTCTCCCCTCAGCCTCCTCTTCTCCAAACTAAACATGCCCAGTTCCCTCAGCCTCTCCTTGTAGGACTTGTTCTCCAGACCCCTCACCAGCTTGGTGGCTCTCCTCTGGACACGCTCCAGCACTTCAATGTCCTTCTTGTGGTGAGGGGCCCAGAACTGAACCCAGCTCTCGAGGTGAGGCCTCACCAGTGCCCAATCCAGAGGCACCATCACTGCCCTGCTCCTGCTGGCCACGCTGGTCCTGACACAGGCCAGGATGCTGTTGGCCGCCTTGGCCACCTGGGCACACTGCTGGCTCATGTTCAGCCAACTGGCCACCAACACCCCCAGGTCCCTTTTTGCTGGGCAGCTCCAGCCACTCTGCCCCCAGCCTGTAGCGCTGCAGGGGGTTGTTGTGACCGAAATGCAGGACCCGGCACTTGGCCTTGTTGAACCTCATCCCATTGGCCTTGGCCCATTGATCCAACCTGTCCAGGTCCCTCTGGAGAGCTTTCCTACCTTCAAGCAGACCAACACTCCCACCTAGTTTGGTGTCACCTGCAAACTTGCTGAGGGTGCACTCAATCCCCTTATCCAGGTATCAATAAAGATATTGAACAAGACTGGCCCCAGAACTGAGCCCTGAGGGACACCACTGGTGACCGGCCACCAACTGGATTTCACCCCGTTAATCACAACTCTCTGAGCTGAGACAAAATACCTCTACAGATGCTGCTTAGAGCTTTTCTCTCCACTTTGAGGCCAGAAGGCAAATGTTGGAGGTTTTGTTTGGTTTGGCATTGTTTTGGTGGGGCAGGATGGACACATTTTGCCTGGGAGAGGTTTGGAGGGGTATGTGTTTGGTTGGGTTTGGGGTTGCTTTTTCCTTCTACTCCATAAAGTAAAATCTCACATTGACTATCCTTTTCTCCTAAGTGCTCTGGCCAGCTGGAGCCAGGCAGTTGGCCTCACGCTTTCAGAGAATTCTGAAAACCATGTTTCTTGCTCCTTTCTCACCAAAGAGTCAGTTGTTAATTAGTCTGATTTTCCTGAGTTGCAAAGGGACCTGAGGTAAATACTGCATAGTGAAAAAATGTTGACAAACCCGGCAGAGCATCCATCATGGAATGGCCTGGTGTGGCTTCAGGAGTTCCACTCATTTAAAAACCTACTTGTACAGCTTTGTAACAGCAGGAATGGGCAGGAATTCTTCCCTTTTACTTGGCGTGGAAACCAGAGCCAGATGTAAAGGCGACTTCTTAGCTCTTCATTTAAACTTCTGAGGACAGAAGGGTCTTTTTCATGATGATTTGCAAAAACCTGTACAAACAATTTAAAAAGGACACAAAGCTGATAATAGTGAGCTGATAATAGTTACGCCATCTGTATGCACGGGAGGTATTTCCTGGTCTTTTGGGCAAACTCATCACTATTCTGCTGAGCGAAAGTGCATTTGCATCAAAGACATCTCAAGTCCCTACTAGCTCAGCGCCCGAGAGCTGCTCCCTCTCTCCCTCCCAACGCTGAGCGCTGCGGGAAGCAGAGCAAATGGATAAATTAACAGAAGACCTTTCAGCGAGGCAATCCTTTCTAAAGGCACAGAAACACCTTAGGAACTTAGACCTGGAAAGGACCTAAAGCACCGAGATCTTAATGATTTTAAAGGAAGCGAGGTACTTAGGTAACTGCATGGGCAACGTATTTATTTTTTTTCCTTTTCAAAAAGCTCCTGTTTCTGTTATGAGAGCTGAGATTCTGATTTCCTACAGCAGCTGGTGAAATTGAATTAGCAGCAGTTAGTAAACATTTGGCTCCTAGTGGCAGACAGCACAGTTAATGAAGACATGCTGCCTGCTCGCTAAAGGGGATGAGACACCATATGTCTCATCACCCACACAACCACCACCCTCCCCTGCTTCGGCACCCAGGGACGAAATGTCACTTGGTTTCACTTTAAATACTTTTAGCAGGTAATTTATCATCAGGCAGCGTTACCTCCGGTGCTGGCTATTCCTAGAGGGAGCACCGTGAATATCCACTTAGAGAAGTCCATGGCAGCAGGAGTGGAGCTGTGCCAAAGGGGTTGTGCGTTCCCCTTTACACCAGCTCAGGAGCAGGAAATGCACAGGTGGAGACAACTGCCGCAGGATTGCATTTTTACATCAACAGATTCAGTGCCCTTGAAGTTTTACCTGTTCCCAAACGAAATGCAACCAGAATGATTTTGCATTTCCTGCTGTCACCACAGCTGGACCATCCCCCTTCGAAGAGGCAGAGCTCTAGCAGCCCCTGAAGGCAATTCCTCTCACAAGGAAATTTAGGCTTCCCTCCACACATGGTGACACTGTGGTACCTTCCCCCAGCACACAGCAGGTTCCTCCACTGCCTTTAAGAACTTTACAAGAATTATGGGCCTGATTCCTGGAAAGGGTGTTGCTTTAACATGAATTAGACTTGGAAGACGTGAGGTTAAAAAAAAAACAAAACCAAACAAACAAAAAAGGAATTGCTTCACTCCAGGAGGCATGTTTTCCCAGACTACAGGAGCTCTGGCTGTACCACGATGGCCAATTTCCTTTGGGCTATGCTTTCTGGTGCCATGGTATCTCATGGCCTTTGATAGATCTTCCTTATAATTGAGGAAGCTGCTTTCTGCCCTGGCTATTGGATTTGTAAGAAGAAAAAGTGTCCAGTTGGGGTGGGGTGACCTTCACCAGCTGCCACACGCCAACCCAACTGCTCTCTCCTTCTCCTCCTCAGGACTGGGGAGTGAAATAAGATGAAAAGCTTGTGGATTGAGATAAGACAGGGAGGTCCCTCACCAATAATAATAATCATGGGCAAAATAGATTTGGGGAAAAATAATTTAACTGATTACCAATTAAAAAAGAGTTGCATGGTGAGAAACAAAGACAAAACTAAACCACCTTCCCCTTACCCCTTCTTCCAAGGCTCAGCTTCACTTCTTCATTCCTGACCCCTTACCTCAACCCTGCTCCAAATGGTGTGTGAGGGTTTGTGGTCAGTCCATAATAGCTCCTCTCTGCTGTTCCTTCCTCCACATTCTCCAGCGTGGATTCTTTCCATGGGCTGCAGTTCTTCAGGATAAATTTGCTCCAGCCTGGGTTCTCCACAAGCTGCAGTTCCTTCAGGGCATGTCCACTTGCTCCACCATGTGGTCCTCCACAGGCTGCAGGGAAATCTGCCTGGAGCACCTCCTCCCCTCCTACTTCTCTCACCCTGGTGTCTGCAGGATTGTTTCTCACACTTTCATTCTCACTCCTCTGCATTTTGCCCTTTCTTAAATACACTTTCACAGAGGCACCAACAGCTGCTTTTTGCCAGACCACAGAGTGGGACACCAGGGAGTCCCATCCCCTGGTCCTACAAAGTTCAGAAGTGGCCAGTGCCCCACCTCCAAGCAATTCTCCAGACCTTCTCGCTACTCTTGTGGGAAAACTGCTCCAGAGCTGCATTCCACTAACAAAGGCCCTCTTCCAATTTCTAGCCTGTTTACTCTTGGCCAGCTTATACCCATCTGTTTTGTGTCAACACAATTAAAATAGCTCATTTTCCTTCACGCTGTCTACTGTCATGATGTCTGTGTCGGCCGCGATTACATTCCTTCTCAACCTCGGTCTTGCTACACTCTGATCTTGCAAGACTTCTCCATTTCTCTGACCATCCCAGTACCTCTTCTGTAAGGCTGGCCTTTTATAATCAGTTTTTTTGAAAGCAAGTGACCACAGCGTGGGGAAAAAACGTGTGTTCATCAAAAGGAAGTCCTACCAGAGCCTCAGCCTCACCCTCCCGCCCTAACATATTTCTCTTTCTACTAAAAACAGACTAATTAGAGAATAAGATTTTTTTTCCCCCTTTTTCTTTTTACAGTAACAGCTCTTAAGTTGTTGAATGGATGATTTTCTCAGATATCTTTCCTCTCTCCTCTTTGGTCATTTCCAACTAAAACTCCCATGGAAACAGCTGCAATTCTGTTACTGGTCCCCAAGGGGGATTTACACTGATCCCACCTCTCTTACTCCAACCATCAAGGTCATCTGGCTGTTGCTGTAGGATATGTCATCTTCCTTGGCAGGGACGCTGCTTCCTAATGCTGTCATCTGCAAAAATCACTGCAAATATTCCTACTTTTTATACCAAGGTCATTACTAAACCATTATTAATGGGCTCTGTTCCGGCTGAAAGCATTGAGAGAAACCATCTTCTCATCAGCTTGACCCCTGCTTCTCCCTAGATCCCGTTGCTGGTCACCGCACCCTCTGGTTTAGATAATCCTTTCTGAGATTAAAAAAAGCACCTATTCCAGATGGGAAGATGTATTTCCTTTGTCTACATGGTATTTTTTATTAAACAACAATATGGGTAAGTGAGGTGTGATCACGTGTAGAAAAGCGGTTACATTTTCTCCCATTTTCTGTTTACTTCCTTGTTCTCAGCTGTTTCCTCCCATTTCCTCTGAAACCTTTCACCACACTGCAAACAGACTCTCACGCCTACCCCTTACCAGGTACCCCTTTTTACATTCTCCCTCTAGAAAATATAGTACCTACATTACATATCCTTGAAAAACAAGACTTGTAATTCTTTCTCTTCTTTCTCCACATCCCAGCTGGACTGATTTAAAACACACTTACTGGTTCTTTTTTTTTTTAACTGGACGTTTGTTACTCATTTCCCTCCTATCTGTCTGAGATGATGTTAGCACTTCTGACTTAAAATATAATGCCTCTGCTCCTGTCATGTCATGGGAGCTCCTGGAAACTCAGGCCTCCCCTGCTCATCCAAATCTGCTCTACCAAAATCGAGAAACATATGGATCTTTGTCTGTACATCCATCTATTTAAATTAAATGCATCCAATGTTGAAAATTGAACTCAAGTTTGCTTTTTAAACCAGTTCTTGCAACATGCTGATGATTACGACTAATGACCTTTGTTGGTTCAGTAATTCTTGGCAAGAGGATGACAGAGACAATGCAAGTTAACCTTCTGCACCAACACCACTCTCAGCAGCATTTCTCCAGCACGAGATCTCTATCAGGATTTTAATCACCCCCTGCGCTGCTTCAAGGGGATTCCCAGCAGATCCCACACTGTCAAAGTAATTTGGCCTCTGATTTTATTTACACCCGGCTTTACCACCCAGCTCACTTTTACATGTCTTTTTTGAATAATGCATACCTTCAAATAACATATATTCCAGTCTCATAGAACACACACACATTTCTATCAACTTACACCTCAAGACAGCTACCAAACATCAAAGGCAGAGGCAACCCCCAGAACAGATCTCCATGAGGTTTGGGGCTTTGAGGGTTTCTTTGCCCCACTTTTAGTGGCAGAAGTCCTACCAGAAGCTCCAGCGCTTACCTAATATCTGCCATGCATTTAGTAACGTACACAGCCCACCACAAAGAATTCCTGGATTCACAGAATTGTTCTCTGCTTTTCCACTACCCTCTCCCACCTCAGGATTCCCAGTGCCTGAGTGACCCCAGCCCCAGCGGTGGCTTGCACGTCCGTGATACAGCACTTGGGCTCTCCACACCAGGACCACCCACCGTAGGAAAGGCTATGCTCTGGGCTTGGACCTTACCTCGTATTCACAGCTTAATGAAAGCATTCACTCCCCTCTCCATCATTGTAGGGCTGTGGGGCCCGACTACAGGAAGGGATCTGAGCAGCTCGTGAGCTGAGGGACACCTTAACCTACCAGTCTGAAGCTTGGTCATTCCCTCTTCGCAAGTAGATGCTGAAGTGTTCCGTTCTCCTCAGCTGACTTTACAGGAAACCTTTTCACTCCGTCGGTAGCAGTTGGCCTTTTTTCATCTCTCCAGCCTTCACAGCTCAAAAAAGTCCTTTTGGAGGACTCTTCCAATCCCAAGAACAGGGATTAAGGTGACCCAAAGGCTCTTCCTTGCCTCAGGTCAGGTAACGTGTTGGAAGATGAGCAAGGTAGGCAGCCCCAGGGCTCCTGCCTCAGTCAGTCAGTGACAGTACAGTGATGTCCAACCCAACCCTGACAGCCCTCAGACACAATTCACTTGCTGCTAAGACTGTAGAAGAGTACCCAGGAGCCACCATCTTCTACCTGCAGGCGTGAATGCTACCGATGCTATACATCTTCCCAAGATGACAGCTCCCGCCAGTTTTGGACAAAGTCACTGGGTCTACGTGGTGGCAAACAATGATAAAGCCATCATGTTTTGTCACCCTGTGCCAATGACCCGGAGGGCTAGGTTTGGAGCACAGGAGCCCAGTCTCCACTGGCTCACTGGGGGATGCCAGGCTGGTGCTGGGGCTTCAACCTTCTAGGCAATCCCTGTAGATTTGGCTTATTACCTGCAGAACTGCACCTTATTGGGCCCCGCTTGGAAAAACACCCAATTTCAAAGTTGAATTTGCAAGCGGAGGAGACAAAAACCATCTCAGGCACTTGGACCTCCCTCCCAGAGGAGACCAGCACAGCAAGAAACCTCTGAGCCTTGCACACAAAGTGCAAAACCCATTCTCCTGGACTACCTCTCTTGTTTTAAGAGCCCACAAGTGAGCAGACAGACAGCTATGTAAGTAGTTCTGGTTTCCCTAAGTCCACCACCAAGCGATCTGGGCTGTTTGCAATGAGCTGATTAAACACTCAGATCAGAGAGGGCTCAGAAATGATGACTGAAGGGCAAGGGGAGCTATAAGGAAATTGCAAAAATGCTCCCATTCTGAAGAGAGGTGTAATTCCCATTTTATAGACAGGATATCTGAGGCAGAGAGTCCCTCTTGGCCACGTTAAGTTTTGCTCCTGGCACTCATCATGTCGGAGCCATCTGGGCTGCTCTGCATCGAGTGAGTCAGTAATCCCAGCGGGAGGTTCAATCCATCACATGAACTAGTCTTTCTACAGGCAGGCAAGGGAACAGCCTTTAGCAACAGCCAAAGCTTTCTGTAAGGAACAGGTTGCCAAATCTCTGGTACATTAAATTTCTCTGCATATCTGCAGCTGTCCTGCCATCACGATGGCTCCTCCTTGGCCTGAGGCAGGATGGGGGAATGCATTAAATCTGTACAAACCCACCGGAATTCAGGCAGAGATCATCAAAAGTGTTTTAATGATTAAACTATGTCAAACATTAACAATGTAGGTATATTCAGATGAGCCAAGGGTTTATTTCTAGCACATTTAGACAGCCTATTTTTGAACATTGTAGCTGCTGTACTGAGCTATGTAAAGACTCTGCAAACCAGTACCTAGAAATGAAGACACACGCACAAGCTTTGATAATGTAAACATAACAGACACTGTCTCCTTCAAAACAAGGAATGAAAACCCACAAGGCTAGTAGGAGAACTTATTAATTCCCTAAGAGATGTGCAAAAATTTTTTAAAAAGATTTAATTAAAAAAAAAAAAATTAAACATGTTAAAACTGGCATTTATATAAATATCAAAAAAACCCAAATAGTTCATCTTGAGCAATGACCAGCAGAATGTCTTGCACAATTCAATTTTTCAGAGCTTAATGAATAAAATATTCATAAGCCAAACTCCACCACGGCAGATACCAGAATACCAGCAATAGATCTTGGCTTGGCAACCGACTCCTCAGACGTGCAAGGCAAGATTTTACAAGAAGGAGTAACTTGAACAAGCACTCAAACCTGATCCTCAGATAACAAAGCCAAAACATTACCAGTGATACACACAACTCGCATCACAGAAACAGACATTTCCAGCACATTTTCGGTAACATTGAAAAAACATTAGGTAATGACTTAAGACTGTTTAATTTTGCTTGTTTGGGAAAAAACCACGCTTGTGTTAGGCACATTTTAAAAATGAACATACGGTGCACGAAGAACAGTACAGATACCAACTTAAATACAGACAACTCCATCAGAAAAGCATCTTTCTGTCTCCGTTTTTAAATACATTTTTGGATATGTCAGACTTGAACAGTAGCTCCTAAAATGCGGATATGGCTATGGTAATAACACTTGAAATTCTGCCAGTTTCATATTAAAAACCACTCTTCATTTAGCATTTAAGAATTCTCAGAAATAGGAAAAAAAAAAAGAAAAGAAAAGAAAAGAAAAGAAAAGAAAAGAAAAGATGGGTCCACCCTGTACATACTCTAAACCTTAGAGACAATACTTAAGTCTTACTGGACTGTGTAAGTGCCGATTAATTTTACACTAGTGACACAATTCAAATAAAAAAATAAGATCTATTAAAAAGGTAAAATAACTTTTCCATCTGGTTTGTGACTGTTTAGTCAGTTAAAGCCAAATATACAAAACTAAATGCGCCCATTTCCAATTTCACTGTGTTGCGTAAGAGATACGTAACAACGTCGTGTATCACACACAGAACAGTAAAATGACCAATGGATTCTTTTAAATGACTTTTTAATAAAAAGTCAGTCAACTGAAAAGTTGAAACATACCCTAATTTTTAAACCAGTAATAAGCTTTGGGCCCTGCTTTTTAATTTAAGGCATGTGTGTTTTATCTACTGAAACCAGCATCGTACAAATTACCTCTACAATCACATGCATGAACTACAGTAAAAAAAATGGAGGTTTAGATTACAGTGTTTTCAAATTGTGAATCATAATTCAGCACCTATCATATTGACTAGTAAGGCAACAGCAGTGTCGGATACTACGATAATACTCCCTTCCACAGTCTATAGCGGGGTCAGTGACAGCCCAGAATTATTTTTAAAACTTTAACCTACTTTTATGTTCTGTATACGGTTTCTAGGGTGTTTGCACTGGTTAAGTCCTACATAAATCACACTATTCTAGGCAGGAATAGTTACAGTAGCTGTTAGAGTATTAGTGCACAACTCTTATTGTGCTTACAATCAGATGATTTTGTTGTTGGGGTTATCAAAATGGTTTTTCAGTTTGGTCTTCAATCCTTCCTTTGTTTCCTTTGTTTCACATTGTTCTCAAGGGAAGAAAAGCTGTTTGTGTACCCGTTCGCGGTGGCCGCGGAGCCGTTCTGATACTCTTTCCTCCTCGAGGACGCCTTTTTGTTGTAAGTCTAGAATATAAGGAAAGACACGTGGTTTTGCTTAGACAGATAGAAATAACCGCTTCCTCACAGTGACTCAAGAAACTCAGGAGTAAACTTGCATCCATCACTTTTAAAGACCTCGGGCCGGTGGCAGAGTCTAACAAGCTCCACCATTTTTTGTGTACGAGGCTACAACACGCCTTTCATTCATCACGGAGAGAGAATGAGTTCACTGGAAAAGAAAAGTGTGATGGTAGCATGGGTAGTGCCAGGTTAACAGTAAATTAGAAACAAGGGAAGCGATTTTATGAGCAGACCATGGCAGAAGAATACGCTCCAAACGACAAGTGAGGAAGGAGGTTTGATGCACTGCAGGTGACTATCTCAAGCAAAGCCAAAAGACGCCGGGGGTAAACAAGGACAGTCAGGGGAGTTCACAGACAAACGTGAGAGGAATTTGCACTGGCCAACACGGGAAGCAAAAACAAAGAGGATCAGGGCAGCTCAGGACATCAAACAAAAATTAGAGACAGGGAAAAGATACACATGAATTAGTCTTTGTCAAAAGGAGCATATTTCCCAAAATATGTGTGTGTGAAAGAAAGTTACATGGTTAAAAGTTAAAATATGAGTAAAACTGATGATTAAGTGATGCAATACTGTCGTGTTTAATTAGCATGTTCATATGCAGCAAGTGATTATGAGCCACGGGACTGATTTTAAGAAGCACCAGAAGATCAGATAGGGAAGCCTGCTGTGTTTCCCCCCATGACTCACTCTTCCCAGACCCAAAATGTTCAAATCTTTCAAGAGACATTTAAAATACATAATGGAGTTTGCCTGTTTGGGGGCAGAGCTCCTTCAGCCGCTCTTCATATGATTTGTCTTCCAGGCCCTTCACCAGCTTCGTTGCCCTCCTCTGCACTCGCTCCAGCACCTCGATATCTCTCTTGTATTGAGGTGCCCAGAACTGGACACAATACTCGAGGTGTGTGTGTGTGTGAAAGAAAGTTAAATGGTTAAAAGTTAAAATATGATGATTAAGTGATGCAATACTGTCGTGTTTAATTAGCATGTTCATATGCAGCAAGTGATTATGAGCCACGGGACTGATTTTAAGAAGCACCAGAAGATCAGATAGGGAAGCCTGCTAAAAAGAAAAGAAAAGAAAAGAAAAGATGGGTCCACCCTGTACATACTCTAAACCTTAGAGACAATACTTAAGTCTTACTGGACTGTGTAAGTGCCGATTAATTTTACACTAGTGACACAATTCAAATAAAAAAATAAGATCTATTAAAAAGGTAAAATAACTTTTCCATCTGGTTTGTGACTGTTTAGTCAGTTAAAGCCAAATATACAAAACTAAATGCGCCCATTTCCAATTTCACTGTGTTGCGTAAGAGATACGTAACAACGTCGTGTATCACACACAGAACAGTAAAATGACCAATGGATTCTTTTAAATGACTTTTTAATAAAAAGTCAGTCAACTGAAAAGTTGAAACATACCCTAATTTTTAAACCAGTAATAAGCTTTGGGCCCTGCTTTTTAATTTAAGGCATGTGTGTTTTATCTACTGAAACCAGCATCGTACAAATTACCTCTACAATCACATGCATGAACTACAGTAAAAAAAATGGAGGTTTAGATTACAGTGTTTTCAAATTGTGAATCATAATTCAGCACCTATCATATTGACTAGTAAGGCAACAGCAGTGTCGGATACTACGATAATACTCCCTTCCACAGTCTATAGCGGGGTCAGTGACAGCCCAGAATTATTTTTAAAACTTTAACCTACTTTTATGTTCTGTATATGGTTTCTAGGGTGTTTGCACTGGTTAAGTCCTACATAAATCACACTATTCTAGGCAGGAATAGTTACAGTAGCTGTTAGAGTATTAGTGCACAACTCTTATTGTGCTTACAATCAGATGATTTTGTTGTTGGGGTTATCAAAATGGTTTTTCAGTTTGGTCTTCAATCCTTCCTTTGTTTCCTTTGTTTCACATTGTTCTCAAGGGAAGAAAAGCTGTTTGTGTACCCGTTCGCGGTGGCCGCGGAGCCGTTCTGATACTCTTTCCTCCTCGAGGACGCCTTTTTGTTGTAAGTCTAGAATATAAGGAAAGACACGTGGTTTTGCTTAGACAGATAGAAATAACCGCTTCCTCACAGTGACTCAAGAAACTCAGGAGTAAACTTGCATCCATCACTTTTAAAGACCTCGGGCCGGTGGCAGAGTCTAACAAGCTCCACCATTTTTTGTGTACGAGGCTACAACACGCCTTTCATTCATCACGGAGAGAGAATGAGTTCACTGGAAAAGAAAAGTGTGATGGTAGCATGGGTAGTGCCAGGTTAACAGTAAATTAGAAACAAGGGAAGCGATTTTATGAGCAGACCATGGCAGAAGAATACGCTCCAAACGACAAGTGAGGAAGGAGGTTTGATGCACTGCAGGTGACTATCTCAAGCAAAGCCAAAAGAGGCCGGGGGTAAACAAGGACAGTCAGGGGAGTTCACAGACAAACGTGAGAGGAATTTGCACTGGCCAACACGGGAAGCAAAAACAAAGAGGATCAGGGCAGCTCAGGACATCAAACAAAAATTAGAGACAGGGAAAAGACACACATGAATTAGTCTTTGTCAAAAGGAGCATATTTCCCAAAATATGTGTGTGTGAAAGAAAGTTACATGGTTAAAAGTTAAAATATGAGTAAAACTGATGATTAAGTGATGCAATACTGTCGTGTTTAATTAGCATGTTCATATGCAGCAAGTGATTATGAGCCACGGGACTGATTTTAAGAAGCACCAGAAGATCAGATAGGGAAGCCTGCTGTGTTTCCCCCCATGACTCACTCTTCCCAGACCCAAAATGTTCAAATCTTTCAAGAGACATTTAAAATACATAATGGAGTTTGCCTGTTTGGGGGCAGTAGGCTGTGTTGGTTTCGTTTGCTGAAGGTGGGTCCATCTTTGCACAGATCCTGATTATGAACTACCCAGAACAACACAAACCAAGCCTGGATCTGTTCAGACAGGAAATCAGTTTTGTAGAAACACAACTCGAAACGCTTATTTTTCCATACGGAAATACAAACAAATGCCTGCAAAGGTGAGCCAAAACTAGATTTCTGTGAGTTTGGGAAGTTTCCTTGGATATTATACAAGCATTTCCCCTGGTAAGTACAGTAATGAACAATTCCTTGGGGTGCTTCACAGGCTGCTGGCTTCTTTCAGACTGGAAAGCTGTTCCTTACATAAAGCTCTCCCTTATCCGCAGTTAAAATTGCATTAGTAAAATGCCTCGTTGTGCCACTCTGCTTACTGAAATTCCTAATCGGTCTGAATTCCGGATACAAAACATTAGAAGATTGGAAATTGGAGGGCAGACCAACAAGTGTAGCACTTTGAGAAGGTATGTGTGTTACTGGAAGATAGCAAAAGGGCATTTCAAGCACATCTTTCTGCAAACAGCTTTCCAACGAGATGCTGCCAGCAGAATGCTACAAAGGGTCGATGAATATTACTCTTACCTGAATATAGAAATTTGTGAAGAGGATAATCAAAGAAATCATATAAGAAATCTGGAAATACAGCCATCCCTGAGGAAATGCACACGGCCAAACAACACCACAGCTGGTCTGGAAGATTGTCAGGACAAACTGAGTCTGGGGAGAGAGAAAAAAAAAAAAAAAAAAGACAAATGGAGCACATTAATGCAAGGAGGAAAAAAAAGCCATTAGTGACCAAATTCTCATTATTTATTTCCAAAACAAGTCAAAAGTATGTAATACTGTGTGTCTGACAAGTTTATCATCTTTGTCTTACTATCAGTTCAAACCCAAGTTAGCAGACATTCACTCAGATTGTGGTATTCTGTTGTTTAAGTGGTTTTTATTTGATTAATATTGTTCCATTTTAGACCATTGGAGTAACTTAAGTAGACTTGATTTACAAATATACTAAGGAAAAAAAAAGACCACCTTCTTCCTAGTGAGAGCTCATTGGGGTTTGACTCTACCATCCTAACAGAGTAGATCTGCATCTCACTGCCTCAGCTGCAAAAGAGATTTGGGGTCACTGGGTCTACACACAGATCCAGCCTAAGAATTTTGGGGGAAAAGGCTGCAGGGAAGCTGGGGAGGCAGGGAGGAGGACCGGGGTTTAATTATCTTCAATTATCTCTTCTGGAAAAAACAGAGTTTGAGTTTAAGTGCTGCAGAGGGCCTTAGGCAAAATTCATCCTTACACGAAGGCTACCAGATTAGGGAATGTTTATTTAAAAAGGGAAAGACTGTTGTGTTCTGCTCTGCTGTTTTGCTGCCCTAACAGCTACGCAGGCAGAGCAGGCAGGGACGCGAAAGCAGCTCTGAGAATAGCCAGGGGAGCAGCCCAAGCACCCAGACACTTGCACTCTGTAGCACACAAATAACCAGCACGAGGAATAGAGCCTTAATCTGGAAGGACAAAAAACCAACTAACCAAACCGCAAAGCCATCCCTCCACCCCCACTAACCAACGATCCCCACGGCTACAACACTTTGCCTGCCATCAGGAAGGAAGAGTGTTAAAAAAACCATAAAAGATTTTGAGGATCAACACCGAATTGTTGGCAGCAAATGTTATTAATCATCGCCAGCAAATGTTATTAAATATATTCACAGCTCTGAGTGGGGGCTAAGGAGGGGTAAGGTCGGGGGAAAATAAGAAAAAGGCTTTATCTCTAGGCTTCAGTTTCCCCACCTACAAAATGGGGAAGACAGAAACCCCATGCACATTTCCTTGTGGTGTTCTGACATGTTACACACATTGAAACCTGGTTCTCGTGCAGTATCACTACAGTCTGTGCTGTATTGCTTAATTTTGTTGTTCTTTTCACCTCCAGTACACGGCCTTCGGGCTTCCTCACTGCACACACAGGAAACAATACAAACGGGATGCAAGGAGTCCAACACAGAATTACAAGAGAAAAAAATCTGCCCATTTAAAGTGCAGAAGGAGACCAGAAATATTGAACAGTTTTTAATAAACCATTTACAACTGCGTGCAAAAGTGAGACAGAAAAGCCTTTGTCCCGCAGGACTAGAATGAAGGGCCTTGTTAGCTGGGCACTGCGTTGCTCTTGCTTTCTGCTCTGTCATCTCAACACCAGCCCCAGCAACCAAGTACAGAGAAGAAGGCGTTAGCTCAAACAGGCTTGGAAGAAAAGCTTCTCCCTCCTCCCTGGCTAGCGAGTCCCAGAAAACCCAGGGCTGCGACTCCCAAATACAACTGGCCACACCACACAGAATCACAGAATCACAGAATCTTCTAGGTTGGAAGGGACCTTAAAGATCATCTTGTCCAACCGTCAACCTAACTGACAAAAATAGACACCCACACAACAAACAAGGAGCATCATCACTAAACCATACCTCCCAGCACTTCATCAACCCGTCTTTTGAACACCTCCAGGGATGGTGCCTCAACCCCCTCCCTGGGCAGCCCATTCCAATGCCTGATAACCCTTTCAGTGAAAAAATTTTTCCTAATATCCAGCCTGACCCTCCCCTGGCGCAACTTGAGGCCATTTCCTCTTGTCCTGTCGCCTGTGACTTGAGAAAAGAGACCGACCCCCACCTCTCTACGCCCTCCTTTCAGGGAGTTGTAGAGAGCAATAAGGTCTCCCCTCAGCCTCCTCTTCTCCAGGCTGAATAACCCCAGTTCCTTCAGCCTCTCCTCATAAGACTTGTGCTCCAGACCCCTCGCCAGCTTTGTTGCCCTTCTCTGGACCCGCTCCAGCACCTCAATGTCTTTTTTATGGTAGGGGGGCCAAAACTGGACACAGTACTCAAGGTGAGGCCTCACCAGGGCCCAGTACAGGGGGACAATCACCTCTCGGGCCCTACTCGCCACGCTGTTCCTGATACAGGCCAGGATGCTGTTGGCTTTCTTGGCCACCTGGGCACACTGCTGGCTCATGTTCAGCCAACAGTCGACCAACACACGGGGAGGTGGAGAAAGATCCTCCTGACCTTGTACACCATCAGCCTCCAGCTCCCCATCGCCCCGAAAACAGAGCAAAGGGAGGTGCAGAGGCTGGATCTCCAAGGTGATTTAGGCACTGGCCTTCATTCTCCTTTCTTCTACCTCCTGCCAAAATTGTGCAACTCAGCGAAGACAAGAGGAGCCCATCACTGACACGAGAGCCTGCTGAGGCCCTGAAGAGCTCATCACTCACCAGCTGCCCCTGAGTGATGTACTTCTTCCACCACAGATAAGGACGCATTGCTGGAACAGCAGACAATCCGTAGTAGGAGTACATGAGGACGTGGATAAAGCTGTTCAGTGTGGCACCAAAGTAAGCTAAAAAAAGGGGCAAAGGAAAAAGAAAGTACACTGCATTACCAGGAACACGCTGTTTCACAGAATCTACAAAAATAACAAGTTCAAAATGTTACTATTTAAAATATGATTTTTCTTAGAAGAAAGGCAAGAGATTTCCATTCCCCTCAGTCTGAATTTTTTTATTGCTCACCCAACGGCGTGGCTGAGCTGCTTTGCAGCTGTGCAGCTTATACCAGCCTTCTGGTTTTGTTTCCTTGATTTATTCTTTTTTCACATCTCCATTCTGGCTTCTCAAGGGAACTGAGGAAGCCGATAAAAAGGAGGCACATAAACACACCCAACGATCGATAGCTTCGCCCATCTAATTTTAGGTTTATTTCACTTCCTTCCGGGCAGGAGCCTATCTTGTCATTTATAACCAAAAGTAACAGATATAGTCAGAAAATGCAAGTTAGCTCTTTTATTTCTCCTTGTTTACAGCACCTTTACTCATTAAAGAAACTTTTAGCTTAACATCAAGCTGCATGGTCCTGTGATGACCAAGCAGAACATACAGCTTGGAAAGGAAGAAGAAAAAAACACATGGCTAGAAATAGCACAAAAGTATTTTCAAGACCACACAAACACAAGATGGGACTCCAAGTATCTGCACTTTTGACTGTTGTATAAACAGGGATTGACTTCCCTGGAGGAGAATGTGGTTCCAGACGCACACTTTTTAGAAGTCCAGCATTACTCACTGTTGTGCTGACAACACGAAACAAATACGAGTTTCTATGTTGTTTGGCTCAGGAAGCAGACTCCTGAGCAACCCAGCCTCTCGGTCTGCACTGCCAGCAGTTCACATCCACCGGATTTGAAAAGGTTTCTCTTGGATGAGGGTTCAGCAAAGCCAGTATCTATAGGCTGGACATCTGAACCACAGCTAAGCCACGCTAATGCAGTTTGGAAACTAGATGCCGGCTAACAGCAATGAAATAAAATAAATAAATAAAAAAAAAAAAATCAAAGCGAGATAGCCAGAGGTCAGCAGGATTTAGACAAGAGAGACATGGAAATCTTTCCCTTCAGATGTATTCAGTCAAGTTCATTAGCGCTTGGGGTACAAGATTTTAATTGAAATAATTTGTCATAGCTACCGGTATAATGAGATTAAATTAAGAAAGCAACATCTCAAGTGAACTTGACAGATACAAGGACAAGAGTCACTACTAGCCATCTTGCAGATGCCAGCCACATCGGCATGCCTTTTCTAGAGGCTCTGCAGGCACCTTAATACCTGCAACTGTCTGCAACAGTTTCAATTCAGCAAAGCAGCTGGCTATGGGACAGAACAGATCCTGCAGCTGAAGGTACCAGAGAAGTTTGGTTTGACCAAAATAAAACCAAAACAAGGCCCTTGTTGCAAGGGTTCCCCACCATAACCCAGTACTTACAGTGACCACAAGGCACCCAGTTCATAACGAACCACCAAATGTTCAGCATCGTTGCATGGTGGTAGACATGCAGAACAGTGATCTGATGATTATTTTTCCGCAAAATGAAAAAGAAGGTATCCATGAACTCAATGAGTTTGGAGAAGTAGTACCACCAGAGGACACGTATGATCTAGAAAGGAGGAAACAAGTTTTAGAAGAATTGCACGTTGTGGGGGCTTTAATCCCTTTTGCTAGCTAAGTAAAATCCAAATTCTGTCCTGCACTACTTGAACTGAAGACACTGCTGAGATCTTCTGTAATGCCTCAGCAGCCTCAGGTCTCTCTGTAGGAGAGCTAGGTACAAGCCCAAAGCTACAGTTGACAACAGGATGATAAAGACTGTTTTATGAGGCTACTGCTGTGCACCTGGGGTGTCCTGAGAGAAACAAGAAAATATTTAACTAGACTTAGTCCCTCAGTGCTCTCTGTAAAGGAGAGGTCTAAACAGCGACCAGAAAAAATCATCACCACATCTCAGAAAGAGAAGGGGAGTCACCCCACAACGACTGGATACATTCTGAAGACCAAGTCCTTGTTTTTCGACCTGGTAACACCTGAAAACTTACAGATAATCACTCACCAAAACAACAACCATGAATATACTGTAGATTAACTATTATGTTTGATAATGCATTGTCACAGAATCACAGAATGGTTAGAGTTGGAAGGGACCTTAGAGGTCATCAAGTTCCAACCCCCCTGCCCTGGGCAGGGACACCTCCCACCAGACCAGGTTGCTCCAAGCCCCATCCAGCCTGGCCTTGAACCCCTCCAGGGATGGGGCAGCCACAGCTTCTCTGGGCAACCTGTTCCAGTGCCTCACCACCCTCACAGGAAATAATTTCCTCCTAGTATCTAATCTAATTCTCCCCTTTTTCAGTTGAAAGCCCTTACCCCTTGTCCTGTCACTACACTATTGTCCAGTGTATTGTAAAAAGAGGAAAAAAGGATATAGCTTGAACAAAATCCACATAATCAATACTGTTCCTCTCTCCACTTAGACACAAGCGGACAATCTGAAACATTATTAGCCATAAGTCTTGATTACGTTACCTTCATATCAGCTTCTCCTCCACTGTGCGTGTCCTGACAGAAGAAATTGTATCCTCCTTCCCATACTCCCGTCACCAGCTGAGAATAAAGAATAAAGTGTCATCTGGGGAGAAGGCTGCACCCCACAGCTCACGCAAACCTCGACAGCAGCTCTGCCGAGACATCTGGTGTCCAGAGACTCATGGGCACCCGAGTGCGGCATGACCTTCAATCCAAGCAGGGATGGAATCATAGTGGAGGGGAATTAACAAATTTTTCCAAAATGGGAGTATATCAGAACAAAAATAGGATGTAGCACCTTATCCCCACTTATCCCACACCGTGTGTGCGTTTTGCACAGTCATATTCCGGACAGAGTCTCAAGACATATCTTTCCTTCTTGGCTGATGATCTTATTGTTGGAGAAAGTGAATGACCAAAATAAATACATTTTTCTTCTGATTATTTTTGGAAAGAAAAATTTATATTTTTAAGACCTTTTATACACAGAGAACTGACTAAAACTTTTTTTTTCAACCGTGTAGCAGAGCAGATCTTCAGTTTTGCTGCCCCTGACAGCGAGCCACTGATGTTTTACCGTATTGCAGTTCTTCAAGACCTTTTTAAAAAATTCCCTCATCCCGAGGACATTACGTCCTTCCCAGTACAAGTGACTTCCTCTGCAGGACACGCTGTTGCCTGCCTGACTTCCTGGCACAACAAATAACACCTCCAACGAGACGGAATTCCTTTGAAGAGCAATGACCAGCTATTAGTCACAAGAGGATGATGGGGAGCCCATCGCCAAGAGGGACCGGCTGAAACCTCCGGAGAAGTAAGAGGCAAGCTGGATGTCCATGTCCTATCCTTTCACAGGTGGGAGGGAGGTGGAGAGGCAGGATGAGGGTGGGATGGGAGGAGGGAGAGGGTGCAAGGACAGAAGCAAGCCCCCCCTTCAATATCGCAACAGGACGGATCGCTGGATGTTGTTTATAAGGATGTTTTTCCCCTGGGGAATGGCAGAAGGAGAGCAGCAACAAATTTAGATGATTCCCAAGTGAAAAAAAGAATTGTTACGCATCCCAAAAAAAGTTTTAAAGGCAGAGACAGATACCCTGCACAAGCAAGCTGTCCGTTTTCGGCCTTATCTACGCTCCTGCAGAATAAAAAAAGGCCTTGCAAAGCCACAGTGGAAAACTCTCTGTACTGTAAGTCATTTAAAATGAACACTTGATTAAAGGACTACAATAACTGGGACGATCGAATGCTGCTCAGAACTGTGAACAGGAAGCTAATTCTACAAGGTATAACAAAGATCATCACTTAAATGATCTACCTTTTCCTAATGTTATTTCTTTCATGCCTCATTTTCCTCCTAAATTAGCTTTTAAAATACCCAGTCAGCCTAGGTCATTATTTTTGACCTTCAGAATTATTGCTACTATTTAAGGGGAAAAAAAAGCAAGAAAAAAAAAAGCCATGTAATTATAACATATAGACATGGAATCATCTCGTGTACTAGAGATAGATCAATAACCACCCTGCCACAGAGAGAGTAGGGCAGCCGTGCGCATCAACGGTGGACCCCAGCAATTTCTCCAGCCAGGCAGCAAAGGGAACGTGGCCCCGGGAGGACTCCTCTCCTGGCCGTAAGGCAGGCACGGCTGTGCCAAGCACACCAGTTTCAAAGCCATAGCCCCACTCAAGCTGGACCAGCAGCAACTCTTAGGGCACGGAGGGAGAGCCTGTGCCGCTGGGTGAGCGCCTGGACAGAAGGACAGAAGTCCAGTCCCTCGGACAGAAGACCACATTGTGCTGCAATCGTGTCGTTAAGAGCTTACAGATGTTTTCGTGCAGTTCTCAAAGTTCAAGGAAGTGTTAGGAGTAGAGGGATAATCACAATGTTTACACTGCAATTCATCCAAACAGCATCCATCGCTCACGCTGCGGTCCATAAACTTCTCCCAAGTAAAGGCTGGCACAGAGAAACCCAAAGAGCCTTCCCTGCAAGAGATACAGGTTCACCACCTGAAGCAGGAGGCAACCAAAGGTGCCTGGATGGGTCCCACCTCTCTCAAGGGCAAAGGCATCTTCATCCAAACAGCATCCATCGCTCACGCTGCGGTCCATAAACTTCTCCCAAGTAAAGGCTGGCACAGAGAAACCCAAAGAGCCTTCCCTGCAAGAGATACAGGTTCACTACCTGAAGCAGGAGTGTGGCTCTAGGTAGCTACAGTTAAACCCAAGGACTCCCTTGTTTCCAGAAGAGTACATAATAATAAGCTAAGAGCTGCCATCTCACAGCCACAGGGGCTTCAAAAAGCAAAGATACATTGGTAGGAACTAATAGTATCTTTCACCATATAAACAGCATAGTCACAAAAATAATTTATTCCCTCCCTTTCCAGGAGGAACTAAATGGTGAAAAGCTGCTATCGCTGCCCGCAAACCTTGCTTGGTGCAACACACAGCACACACAGACAACCCTTCTCCCGAGTGAGCCGGCTGCTCCTTCGCCTGCCACCACTATTTCTGACACCCATGATACTTTCAGCACGTGCTCTGGGAGGCTTCACAACACAAAAATCAATGGGCCACTCCGGGACCTGACCACGACCTGCTCCTGTGCCACCGAGAAAACAATAAACGGAGGTGTCATGAATTGCCAGCTCCTGCATTTAAGTCATTCCTCACGCTTGTTGTGATCTGCTTCCAGGATGGCTGGAGCTTCTAACCCCCCCTTACAGCTACGGCACAGCAGGTCTCATCTCGCCCCGCGCTCCTCATCCTCCCAGTGATGGGCTGAGGGCTCCTCAGACACCTCAGGCTTGGGACAACCTTTCCCTGCCCTCCGCCCCTAAGAAGTCCTTCATCTTCAGGCTGGCAGGAGCCCAGGCTGGCTAATGGCATCGCTGATGCACAACCACAGACGTATCTCCTCTGCAGAAACGAGCCTGTCTCCAAAAGGCTGACGAGAATAATTTTCACCACAGTACGTGATTTTTAAACGACACAAAAAGAGACAGCTCCTTCATAAGCCAATTAAGATGGTACTCAAAGTCAATGCTGAGTCCTTCAGCTCCAGGGAAAACCCTGCAGCTTAAAGTTGCTTTTCTTTTGCAACTCTTAACTTCCTTCCCCTGTGCTGAAATTTTATTTTTTTTAATCTTGCTTTCATTTTGTAATTCCGTTGCTGAATTATTTAAAGTGCCGTAGCATGTGCATCTTTTATAAACCCTGCTACCAAAATAAACCAGCAGGCTCACTCCAGTCTGACCGGGCTGTAGAAGAGGCATTTCTGGGGAGGGTTTGGTTTTCTCACCATAAAACCAAAGCCTGAGACTCGCTGGAGAGGGGCAGATAAGGGACCCATCACGCTGTCACGGCTTCACGGGCTTCAAAGCAGAATCAGATTAAAGCAAAAAGAAGCAGAAGTTCACGTGTCTGGTCAAAGGAAGCAAATGTCTGCAGAGATAGGAAATTTTATCTCTACACGAAGGCAGTCACCTCAGGACAGCGATAAGGGCTTCGGGACTGCAGAGAAGGGAAGGGGAGAGGGAAGAGAGGGCTGCCACCCACCTCTCCACCGGGTCCCCTCTTCCTCAAGCAGGGCACGGCTCGGGATACTCCTCCTGCAGCACACCCACCTCCTCCTCACCAGGAACATGTGAGACTTTGCTCAGGCAGATTTTGGAAGAGGCTGCCCAGAGAGGTGGTGGAGTCTCCTTCTCTGGAGACATTCAAAACCCTCCTGGACACGTTCCTGTGCAACCTGCTCTAGGTAGACCCGCTCCAGCGGCGGGGCTGGAGTAGATGATCTCCAGAGGTCCCTTCCAACGCCATATGACTCTATGATTCCGTAGGGAAGGGATTTTTCAGAAGAAGGAAGAAAGGCAGTAAAGAGATCAGTTAAGGAGGTGAGCCTTCATCACTGACCAGTTTTCTTGACTGTAAGCCTGGCCAGTCCAGGTCACTGGGGTAGTTCTGCTAACACACACCCCAAAACGAAGCAGGTCTGGGTGCTGTGGAACTGGGTACCTGGGGCTCTTTGCCAAGTCACCCGGCTGAGACTCGAGTAGAACAGCACGGGTCTGACTCACGGCCTTGCATGACGACTGGGCTCGTGGTCTGGCGCCGAGCAGCAGCACGGGTGATGGAGCTGTGCTGCTCCAACTGCTCCCATGGCTCCCTCAGACACAGACATGCCAGCCAGTGGGCCAGTAATCCACCTCCTGTAAGGCCACTGCCAGCCACTCCACTCCACCGCGGTGGAGAAGACACCCCTTGCTGCCCCGGCCCAAGACAGGAGCGCTATTTCCCCTCAAAGTCCAAGCACTGTAGAGTTATACAGAATCCCAGAATGGTCTGGGTTGGAAGGGACCTTAAAGATCATCGAGTTCCAACCCCCCTGCCATGGGCAGGGACACCTCCTACCAGAGCAGGTTGCTCCAAGCCCCATCCAGCCTGGCCTTGAACCCCTCCAGGGATAAACAGGTATAAAATCTTGTTGTTTGCCCCTAATGAATGTCCCCTCTTCCTGAGGTATGGGAGTGACAGGTTAGTCTGGAGAAACTTCTCCCACTCCCCCAGGTCTGCCTTGCCTTTTATATTCTCTGGGAGAAGCACAGCCCACTACTCTGTTCTGCTGGAACCAGAACCCAGCGCAGCCATTAAATGCCCAAATAAATAAGTTATAGCAAGTACACACAGAAACGACTATCTTAGGAATTCCAAATAAGAGGTATTAGATATCTATTGACTTTAAAATAAGGCTATATTATATTACATCAGTAGAGCAAATGGTGCAAGTGCACAATAACTAGAATTATACAAATCCTACAATGCAAAATTTTTTTCCCCACATTATTGCATACAAACATTCAGATGTAAAGGTCAGAAAACCAAATAGGTCATCTTTCTCATCCTAGCTCACTTTAACATCTTGTTTTGGTCATATAATATTTAAACGAAGCTGTGGTGCTCTGAATCATGACCTGAACCACCACAGCTATTAGTCAGGAAAAACTCCCAAGCAAGGTTTCAGGTGTATCAGACACAAGCTATTAAAGCAGCTTATTTTTAGACAGGCCACTAAACAAGTTTGTAAGTGGTGATGTTTTATGACTCTCCTCAAACTAAGACTGAAAAAAAAAAAAGCTTAATCCAGCTGAAACTCAAAGTGACAATAAGGAAGAGAAGAGGGAGTTACATCTCTTTTTTGAATGTTGTTCTTTGCCATTTTCTCTTAAAAGTGAGTAAGTATAAAGTGCTACTGATGTATGGTTAATCCTTCCAAGCCAAATTTCCACGACTGACGTGATCTGAGCAAGGGTATTGCCTGCTTTGCACCAACACAGGTAATTGCAGAGGCACTACAGCTAGAGGAGGACATACCTGGACGTGCAGGAAGCTGATAATATTTTTCCCCTGTCCCTTTGGCTCTCTCCTTGCAAACACCAGGCAGCGCGGCATCGTGCCAGCACGGCTCATTTTTAAGGGATCCATCGCTTGCCCTCACGTCTAGCTCGTATGTGCTGCCAAACACATTTCAAACACATTTCATGCAACTATGGTGAGTTTAATGGTCTTCATAACACTGTAGCTTCCTGTATTCCCACTCATAAAGAGGAGTACTTACACCACCACCAGTGAACACCTCCAGGCAGATAACGCAGCACTAACAGCAATATTCACTTTGATGTACAGTGTTTCACTATGTAGGAAGGAGGAGCCTTAATATTCACTGTATTTTAGTTGTCTCGTGCCTTCACAACTTCAAAGTTGTTCAGCTGGTTACAAGTAGGAGGACTTCTTCAGCATAAATAGTCTTTTCTTGGTAACCAGTTCATTGTTAGCAGGAAAAAGGCATTTATAAGACCAACAGTTCAGATCTGTTCTGTTGTTTACATTTATCAGTAGGATTTGTAACATGGAAGTATGTTCCCATAACTTTCATTTGGAAATTATGAGTATTATTCCAAGTATTCAAGGGAAAATGACTGGCTACCTTGAGAGTTTTATCCACACTTAGTACAACGGAAGGAAAGTCTGCACTTGTAGACCTTCAATAACATAATTGGAGGTCAAAACAATAGATTATTATGTAATTATAAACCGTATCTGCATAAAATAATGCAGATGATGTACATGAAGTCCACAGCAACACTACTTTTAGACAAATTAAACACATCATCAGATAAATTTTTCTGGATTGTAACACCCTGACAGAGAAGTTAGAAATGTAAGCACAGCAAGTATACGTTCCAAGTACCTACTGAATCCAAAACTGCTCCCCCCCAAAAAATTAAGTATCGAAGTTCTTAATAAACCAACTCAGTAATTTTTGACAATTCACTACACAAAAGAAATAACTTTAAATGTAAATTGCTTCCTATCTAACCACTCACCTTGTAAAACACTAGAGAAATAACTACAAACTTAAAGAAGAATTATGGCTTGCATATATGTCTAAGCAAATGCCAAAAAAAAAAAAAAAGAAAAAGAAAAGATTAGTAGTAGCTCAGGCTTGTAATTGCATGTTGAAATGAAATCTCCCCTTAGAGGAAGGAGAAATTGCTTTTAAAAACAAGCCAGAATATTCTGTACATTAAAGCCACACACTTCATAATTTTCTGACCACATTCTTATTTACACTTCCATAGTCCTTCATTTTCACTTTAATAAAAACATACAATTCTGAGTAAAAGCAGCTGAAGTGCTCTCTGGGCAGTGGAAAACTTTATACTGCCTAAATCTTTGTTTTGTTAGGAAAGAAAATAAGTCCACAAAAAGTCCAATCCAGTTTGAAATATATTTCTACGTTCAGATCTTAACTTCCAAGAAACAGATGAATCACAGCGGCGCTGATGCAATTGTTTGAGCAGAACTAAGAGGACACAAGAGAAGCCATGGCAAGCTCACAGAAACAGATGCGAAGAGTGCGTGCATAATTAAACACATCTAAATAAAAGACGTTTTGCACTTCAAATCAAGCGGTAGTTTCGCTACAAAGTACTTTGTACAATCCACCAGCACAACCACGCTGAGCATGACTTCCAGGCAAGGAGGAGTCACTGAAGGAGCAGCCAGGTTCATGCTCAAAGATCAGGTCTTTCCCTTGCCCCGAGCCAGAGCAGCACGTTTGAGACATCGCTAACCAAGGTCAGCACAGACGTTTGAGGCAAGGTTTTGTTCATGCCATCCTTAGAGGTGACATTACAACTATGGGTTTCTCCCCTGAGAAGTGACACTGAAGAAACGGTGGCAACATTTCTGCAGATGTTTCCCCAGGTTTGAGAGGACTGTCCTCAGAAAGCATGTTCAATGCAGGCCAACACAATTAAAACAGATATTGCAAAGTAACCCCGACCCAACCCCTTTTCTCCTACCTCATAAAACATGTACAGAGAAAGCAGTGTAAGTCCAAGGTTGTAGACCACTAGAATACCCCTGCACGAGAACGGCTGCTTGTTCCGCATGTACTTTGGTCCGAGCCATACGATTAGCAAGTACAAGACTGAGAAGATAAAGGTAGGTGTATAGTTCTCCAGAAGAAGCCATCCTTTTACTCTGGGGTCTGAAACAAACAAACAAAAACATACAAACACTCAGACCTTTTTTGCAAGGGGAAGAGTCGAACAAATCCAGAAAGAGCTGAACCCAAAACGCTTCTCACACCAGAATACCGGCGAAAGATGAAGGAAGAGCAGCAAGTCCTTTTATTAAGGGCCACACTGCTAATTACAAACAACCTTTGCAAACAAGAAGATTCTAGTTATGCAGTTGTTAAAGAAAGCAGAAATAATTTTCTTCCTAAGGCAAAAATATTCTTAAACCATTCCTGCTATTATTTCTAAATAATCATTCAGAATCATAACCCATCTTGAATAACACAGAGGAGCTTCAATTTTAAAGAAAAGCTTCAACAACCTCTTCCCTTATTCTCTCAACCCATCCTTTCCCAGTAGTACCCACCTTATCTCCTCACACAGCCAGCAAAGCTAAGAGTGAAGCAGATACCTTTGTCCTTATCGGTGGATGATCCTGATAATTATTTTCTAATCAATACTAACCCAATTAGCTTGCACGTGTGCTACTCAAAAGGATTAAATTTTGGAGTCCTTGTATGGGTAATGAGGCACAGAGCAGCCAGTCCAGTCTGATTAACCAGCCCAGTTGGCAACACGTCAAAAAACACATAAACCACCCTGAATGAGAGGGTTTCAGGGGAACACTTGGGACAAGTGCATCATGCTTCTGAACCACAACTCTGCTGTCCATCCCCAGCAACAGCCCAGTACTTCACTGCTCTCACTAAGGTCAGCCCAAAAGATTGAAACCAAGTTTATCAAACCACAAACGAACTAAATTCAAGTATTGCTGGCATTCACAGTCTCTATTTAATGTTAAGGGAGTCATATGTGGATGCTGAAAGTAAGAAATGAGGTCTTAAAATGTAGGTTGGGAAGCAGTTGAGAAAGCTGGGGAATTGTTTGGATTTGCCACCTTTATGGTTCATTATTTTTGAGACATGACAAATACAGACCATATGCCAGCACATGCAATATGTTGTATCAGAAGATGCAGACTAATTTAAATGGGCTTTGTACCAAGAGCTGGGCAGCAAGGGCACTGAGCTCCTAAAAGCAAACAGAAAACACACTTTGAAGGATCAGCAGCTTGTTTCACCTCCTGTGGACTTTGTCCTGTGAGGAAGTGGCACCACCATCAGAGTTCCACTGGGACAAAAAAAGAGGTAGAAAAGATGGTACCAAAGCCATCAGAGGAAGAAAGCACATGCCACCGAGCAGCACTGCTATGCACGCTCTGTATGGGACACTGGTATTGAATCCCCCATGGTCTGGACCAGGTGGAACAGGGCCATCCCTACCAGGATGCCCTCACCAGGTGACCACTGCCTGTCCCAGTCCCACTGCCTCTCCCTTCCTCGTGCTGACCAGGACTGCTCTTCTCCACCTCTAGACATTTTCCCACTGAAAAACCTACCCAAACCCCACTGTTTCTTTAAAAAGAATAATTTCAAAGAAGCAATGCTTTCCAAAAACTACAGATTTTTCAGTGAAAAACTCTTCAGCAGCTCTAGTTTTGAGGGCAAGAGTATCTTTATTTCATCAAATACAAATTTTAAAAAGATTTTTTAATAAAATTTATTATTAAATCCTAAAAAAAAAAGACAGCAAAGTTCTGAGTGGGATAAGTCGTTCACTAAGACTAACAACAAGAAGAACAGCACTATGATTGTCAGAGCTGAAAAATTAGCAGCTCTTCAGGTCAAAAGATCAGAAACATTCGATAGACTTTTTTGTTTATTACAGAATCATAGATTTTGATGCTGTGCAGATACTAAAGAAAGTCACCTGTCAATGTCAGGATGTAAGAGGGAAGCTATTTCTTATGCTCTCGTATCTGCACTTCAATAACAGTTTTATTTATGTATTTAATTTCTGGCAAATCTTACCTCTGGGTCCAAGCCAAACATCAAGGTAGCTATTGATTGTTTTATCCAGAAGTTCCATTCTACAACCTACGGAAATGGAAAGAAGAGGAGAAAGTCAGTTATTCAGCTCATGAAAAGAGTTTAACCACCTGAATACATCTATTAGGGTTAATAAAGAAAATACTGCAGCAGACATACTGGAAATTACCAGTGTATATAAAGTAAAGTACATAAAGCTTATTCTAGTCTCAGAGAGCCACTGCTGTAAGAGCAGTATTTCCCACCGAAGTATTTAATCATAGTTTCAGATATACAGAAGCTTAAAATAACGAGTTCTGCTTAACCTGAAATTCTAATTCTGCATTTTGTAAGCGCAAACACAGGATGACATGTTGCAAGATCCCTCTGCAAGGAGGAGGAAGAGGAGGGGGAGGAAGACTGGATCCTTGAGAAAGCCGGCAACATTGAAATTCTCAAATATACACTGTGAAGCTTTTTTAACAACTGGCCGGCAATGCTAGCCAGGGAGGAGGAGGGAAGGAAGCAAAAGTGAAAACTGGCTCCGCTGTCACTTTTGCAGAGAGGTGACTGATTACAGCTCTGATTAAAAGCCCATAAAACCAAGAGATCAACTGCCAGCGAACGACAGAGAGGGCTGCAGACGCGAGGGAGAAAACGCTGCAGTTCAGGGCACGAGCATCTCCAGTTCCAGAAACTGCTTACTGGTAAGACACAACCAGGTAAAGCTCATC
Organism: Calidris pugnax; assembly: GCF_001431845.1. Classification (NCBI taxonomy): domain Eukaryota; kingdom Metazoa; phylum Chordata; class Aves; order Charadriiformes; family Scolopacidae; genus Calidris; species Calidris pugnax. The sequence continues at coordinate 921,964 of NW_015090902.1, read as the reverse complement.
CAACCCCAGCACAGTAGGGATTCAAATGTCATCAGTCAGTTCCACACACGGCCCGTATTTATTGGTAGCACCTGGTTTATAGACGGCGGTAGGTAAGTCGCTGTACGAAGTAGCAACACCTTCCCTGAGCAGGGGAAATTGCACATGATGCTGTTCTCAAGAGAAGAGGAAGTCATTTTCTTCTTAAGAAAAAAACAAGAAAACAAAGAAAAAAACAACAAAAATCCATTCAGTTTCCTCTTTTCTATCCAGATCTGTACCGAACTTTCACTAAAATGATTTTATCCGTTTTTAATAAGCTGGTTTTCACTTCTTGGTGTTTCTTCCCCCATCGAGTACTAATATTAACAACAATTTTTAGTTATGGGGAAATAATGTAAGCAACACAGAAGCTGTCAGCATACCCACACCACAAACCAAAACAATCACAGGAGTTTACATATAGTTGCTAACAACAAAATAGTTCATCTCTGTTTTTTTTTTTTTTTAGTCCTAGCTAAAGAAAGGCCTCTCTTCCACCTGTGAAAACCCTGCCTCTGAGGGATTTCTGAATTATGCAAGTAAAAGGAATAGTGGGTCCTCTGGTTTTAGTCAGCTGGGACTGACACCTTTTCTTTCGAGTCCAGCAAGAGAAGCCAAGCAGGATGCAAGCGATGTCCTCTCCCTGGTCCAAAGCAGGACCAGGAGCTGCTTGGCCCCCACAGGGGCTTCGACTTCCCACGGGACCAAGAAAATACAACAGGCTTGGACACATGCATCTCCATCCCTTTCACCACAGGGCTCCAGGCCAGAGGCTGATGTGCCCCCCGAGGGTTCCTGGCGGCACCCCCAGCCCATCGTTTCCCACGGGGCTCTCGGGGACAGGGGCAGAAGAGGACATTCCCCTCCACCAGCATCAAGTCTTGTACCACTCTGAACCACACAAAGGCACAGAAACTTCCCTGGAATCTGGTCACCGGACACAAACAAAAGAGCTTGATTAAAATAACCAGGAGTGTTAGAAGCGTTTCCCAGTCCTCATTCATACCGGTTTTATTTTCCAACTGAAGAAGCCCAGCCCAAATAAGTACTCACTTTACAGGAAGGGGCATTTTGGGGATTATGCCACCCCACCAGCTATGGCACACAAGCTTGTGTGAATGGCCACAGCACTGGCACGCTGCTGCCCCAGGAATAAGGAAATTTAACTAAGCAGCCTACACTGTGCTACCAGAAGCACGAACATCAATCAGGAAGATTGTGAGAAACAAGTAGATAATTTCCAAGGGGAAGAAAGAAACTTATCCGGAGCAAGCTCTTCCTTTTTTTTTTTTTCTTTTCCCCCAATCTGTCAGCTGTTAAATATTGCCAGGAAAAGCACTCCCCAGCGGATAATTCATTTTGTTGCTTGAAATCCCCACTTACTCAATTTGTCTGTGGCTCCTTTGATCCGGCACCGATTGATTTAGTTACGCAGCGCTGCCTCATCCAATAACCCAGCATCTGCGCCTGACTTTGACTCCCCTTTTCGCAGAGGAAAGCTTCAGATTGGAGAGTTTGTTTCAAAAACAAAGGTTCGTTATGTAAAAATCGACCAAAAAAAAAATAGCTCAATTCAGAACTGACTCACTCTACGCTGTTACTTGCTGGACACTGAAAATGCAGATACATAAAGGAAACAACTAAGAAAGCAGAAACCAACTCTGCCCAGCTACAGCAAAGACAGCAAGAAATGAAACTCCATGTTCAATCCTCCCATAAAATTGGAAGAAAGCCTCGTTCCCCGAGAGAAGGAGGAGGCTTTCTGCAGAGGTCTTAGCTTTTTTTTTTGGGCTGCTACCCCAAAGCAGCTTTTTGTGCCGGCGTTATCAGGCAGCAGATTGTAAAAAGCACAGCAAAGGAAGAACTACTCCCGGTGTCGATTTCCAGAATCTGCAGAAAAAAAAGAAATTGTTTCAAAAGGAACTCATTTGTGTAACAGAAAAACAGAGGGAAACAATCTGCTTTTGTTCCAGAGGGGGTCATGTGAAAATGCATCAAGTCTCCTGCCAACAGCCACACAACATTAAATACTGCTTCAACGGCAGCAACTACAAGGGTTCTTTTTTAATTTGAATAGTTTCCCAATTCAGAGGAACATCGACTCCCAGAAAAATTAAACCAGTGGCCATTTGAAACACTGTGATGGGCATGTTTCCTAACGCTGAAAGCAAGGAAATTCCGCAGCTGACCACATACCGGAGCAGATCACTGGCAACGTTCCTTTACCTAGAAGACACCCTGTAGCAAGGCATACAATTCATAGGGTGGTTTGAATTCAAAGGAACCTTTACAGGTCATCTAGTCCAACCTCCCTGCAACAGGCAGGGACATCTTCAACTAAAAGAGGTCGCTCAGAGCCCCATCCAACCTGACCTTAAATGTCTTCAGGGATGGGGCATCTACCACCTCTCCGGGCAACGTGTGCCGGTGTTTCACCACATTTCTTCCTTGTATCTGGTCGGAATCTTCCCTCTTTTAGTTTAAAACCATTACCCCTTGTCCTGTTGTAACAGCCCCTGCTGAAAGATTTATCCCCACCTTTCCTGTAGGCCCCCTTTAAATACTTGGCCCTTGGAAGGCCGTAATAAGGTCTCCCCGGAGCCTTCTCCTCTCCAGGCTGAAGAACCCCAACTCTCTCAGTCTGTCCTCACAGCAGAGGTGCTCCAGTCCTCTGATCATCCTTGTGGCCTTCCTCTGGACCCACTCCAACAGGTCCAAGTCCTTCCAGTGCCCCAGAGGTGGATGCAGTGCTCCAGGTGGGGTCTCACCAGAGCAGAGTAGAAGGTGAGAATGACCTCACTCGTCCTGCTGGCCATACTTCTTTGGATGCAGCCCAGGATGTGGTTGGCTTTCTGGGCTGCCAGCACACATGAACCGGCTCATGTCCAGCATTTGATCGAGCCCAAAGTCCTTCTCAGCGGGGCTGCTCTCAATCCCTTCACCCCCTCAGCCTGTATTGATGCCAGGGGTTGCCCCAACCCAGGTGCAGGACCCTGCACTTGGCTTGGTTGAACCTCATGATGTTCACATGGGCCCACTTCTCCAGCCTGTCCAGGTCCCTCTGGATGGCATCCCATTCCTCAGGCGCGTCGACCAGCTCCACTCATCTTGGTGGTGTCCAACATAATTGCGGAAGGGGCACTCGATCCCACCGTCCATGTCATGTCATCAATTTTAATGTTGTTTTGTGAGTCTCTTCTTGGAGTAACTTCAGTTTCCAGGTGCAAAGACATGGCACGAAAATACAGAGATTTGCCCCCTGTCCAATGCCACCCTTTTTAATCCAACCAAGCAGCAGCAACAAAACATTTTGGGCTGAAAGCTCAAAGCATTGGGAGCCTGCTCCCTTGCACCAGGATCCCCCAGCTCACACCCCTGCTGCTCCAGAACTCCCTGAAACAACAGATCCCAGTTTTCACATTTAAGTCCCTGAACTTCAGTTTCAAAAAAAAATCCCCAAAATAGGCATCTAAATAATCGTGCTGGCTTCTGAGAGCAATGCACCGTCAGGCCTGGCTGCTCACCCTCCTTGGAAAACAGCCACTTTCTCCATTCTTAAATTAGGACTTCAAAGCCTAATTTTAGGCACTCGATTTTGGAAATCTTGAATTGTGTTTTCTCGTTAAAGTGATGTTTCTCAGTCCCTGCAGAGGTGACTCCTCTTTTCCCTCCTCCAGGAGCACAAACTATCCCTCCTCCAAAAAACACAGCGGTCATGCTGCTGTTTGCTCTTGTAAGTGCACCGAAATTGAAAATGCTCAGCTGCTTAAGAACTGGAAGATGGCACCGATAATTAAAGCTGTCAACCACTTTCTGATCATTTTCCAAAGTGTCCCAGTTTCTCCTTTCTGTTCCCAAAGCCTTAACTGCCCCTTGCATGTATTCCTTTTCCCTTTCAGCTTGCCGCCAAACCCAGATTCCTTTTTTTTTTTGCCCATTTTGAATAGCCCCTTAGGTGTCAAGCACATTTAACATTAACAATAAAAAGGAGTTTAGAATATAGTCCATATTGATCTGAAAGTGCAAGTACATTTATTTGATAGGAAACCAGCTGAATCACAGAATCACGTGGGGTTGGAAGGGACCTCTGGAGATCATCTAGTCCAACCCCATGCCAAAGCAGGTCCACCCAGGAACGTGTCCCGGTGGGTTTTGAATGTCTCCAGAGAAGGAGACTCCACCACCTCCCTGGGCAGCTGAAGCACGAGTGCTGTGGATTTTGCACTTCACCTGTGTCAAACTGCAAGAAAATATTTTTAAATTTTAGTTTGCAATTCTCTCTCCAGCAAAGCGATGCAGCTTTTTGGCCCACCTCGCAGCAGCAGCAGATCCTTCAGCCTGCTGCTGACCCCTGGGGACCCACAGGGCTCAGCCTTCACCCTCGCTGCCAGCACCAGCGTAAAGAAGTTTAGAAATAAATGATTTGTATGAAACTCAGCGAAAAGTAAAAAAAAAACCATGCAGGACAGAGGAGAGAAGCTAGTCTCGAAGTTTAACCTCAACAGTAGTTCCAAACATTTGAAAATGCAGGGGGTTAACTTTGGCCAGTTAACTAGGGGGGATGATTTAATGCCATTGCTTCTAGGGGGGGTAGAATGATCCTTCAGTAATGACTGCCTTCATACCCAAGCACTATTGTGGTATTTAAAGTATTTTACAGAACAAATACAAGAAATGATGCTGCAAAACAGAATAACTAATTGTGCTCAATGCCCACTACCTCATTAAACCAGAATCTAATCATCTTCAGGTAGGCGAGTTAAGACAAATCATGGGCTCTTGGTTTTACTCACATTTTCAGCAGGCCTAAACTAGCTCAGATTAGGATCTGAGCATCCTCGGATTGGGACATTCACATGCATTTCATCCCCTTGCTGTGCCAAGGGATAACTTCAGCCAGAGGGAAAACACCACGAGCGATGGCCAAGCAGGAAGAGCAAGTTGGAAGCAACCACACAAATGTACTCATGGAAGTGCTAAGAATTAGAGGAAAACGGTACACCACCACCTCTCCATCCCAGAAGGATGCATCCAGCTGCAAATAAGAATTTCTCGTGCTGCAACCCCCCCGCCCCCTTAGCAGCAGATCTGGCACCCCTCAGCGATACGGTAAAACGCTTTTTTGCAATAGGATGCATTTTTCTGGAATAAAAGGTTGGAGGAGGTACCCTGTGCCCATGCCCCAGCAGCGTGACACTGGAAACTCCCCGCATCCCGCCAGCTCATAGCGCGGTGCCGTTAGAGTAATAGAGCACAGATTGCAAAAGTATTTACAGAACTAGGATGGGGAGGAAGAAAAGGCAAAGCACTCGGGTTTATTCAACTGCTGTGTTTGTAATAGCACACAACTATAAAATGTGCAAGGACACTGCACAGACAACTCCTGGTTGGGGGGGTTAAAGAACTGTGATTTTTTGGTTTGGGGTTTTTTTGGTCATTTTGTTTGTTTGTTTGTTTTGGGGTTTTTTTGTTTTTAATGGGAAATAAACCAGGAGAGAGGACCTGTAGCAAACCAGGTTAGATGGAAACAGGGAGAACACGTACATGGCACAAGAGCTACAAGTTGACTTTTTTTGGAAGGAAAGCCAAAGCACAGCATTTGTCACGCAGCTTTGCTCCAAGCAGTAGGCAAGTGTTCATTTCAGCTACTGTATTAAACTGAAGTTCCCTCTTTTTCCAAAAGCTGAGCTGGTATTGCAACTGGGAAAGCATTGCTAGCTCTACCTCACCCTGGCAAATTAACCAGAGGAAGCCTGGGAAGCTAAAGAGAGAGAGCTGAGAAGATGGAGTCAAAAGCTAATTCCAGAGGGCCATAAGGATGTTAGCTTTCAATTTGGGTCTCCTTTCTCTTCTTCATGTGCCACCTGCAAGAAGGTCTGAAAACCTCCTCTTCTCCCCTTTAATAACGGGACTCCTCCAATCTCTGTGCACTTCACTCAAACCAACTTTTTACTTCCACAATAAAAAGACAATAGGCCCCCCCAAGCCTATTTTAATGAGCCTGCTTGGTCAAAAGGCTGCATTTTCTAAGAACAGAGCCAAGGAGACTATAGCCAACAGGTTCAAAGGACGCAGAAGCCTAGTCTTGCATGACCACTATTAGCAGCAGAGCTCAAGAGAACTGTGCAGCTTCAAGACAGTAAGCTTCAATTTACTTTTTTTTTTTTTAATGCCCACATCTCCTAATTGCACATTTAAATTTAAAAAGCAAGAAATGGGGAAAAAAAAAAAAAAAGAGTTACAAGTGGGGCCATCCTCCCAGGTGAACCCTCGTTTCATCCAACACCCAGCAGCAGCGGCACCACATCCGAGCACAGAGAGAGCATCCCACACCAGCCAGCCCCTTCCCCCTGCCAAAACATGGGGTATACCTCGAGAATAAAAGTGAAAGTATAGGACAGGCCTGTAATTCTTGGTTATCTTCTTTGTCTTTATTAGCTGGAAGTATGAAAGTGTGCTTATCTGACCCATAAAAGCACCTGCAATTCTCCCGCCCACGTGAAACACCGTACAAAGCAAGCAGTGGCTGTGTGCAGTTATCCAGTAAACCAGGTTTAGCTGTAAAAAGGTTATCTGGGGTTCACATGCTGACTAGATGCAGCGATGCGATAAAAAGCTGAGAAATCACAGGAAGACTATGGAAGCTGAGGGTAACAGTGACAAAGGCAATGCTACACCATGCAACGCTGGCTAGAACCGGGATAACAGCGCACACAGACCCTGGATCGAGATGATAGAATCACAGAACAGTTAGAGTTGGAAGGAACCTTAAAGATCATCGAGTTCCAACCCTCTGCCCTGGGCAGGGACACCTCCCACCAGACCAGGTTGCTCCAAGCCCCATCCAGCCTGGCCTTGAACCCTTCCAGGGATGGGGCAGCCACAGCTTCTCTGGGCAACCTGTTCCAGTGCCTCACCACCCTCACAGCAAAGGATTTCTTCCTGATGTCTCATCTAAATCTCCCCTCTTCCAATGTAAAACCATTACCCCTTGTCCTGTCACTGCACTCCCTGACACAGAGTCCCAACCCAGCTCTCCTGTAGCTCCCTTCAGATATTGGAAGGCTGCTGTGAGGTCTCCCCGGAGCCTTCTCTTCTCCAGGCTGAACAACCCCAGCTCTCTCAGCCTGTCCTCACAACAGAGGTGCTCCATCCCTCTGGTCATCTTTGTGGCCCTCCGCTGGACCCTTTCCAACAGGTCCATGTCCTTCCTGTGCTGAGGGCTCCAGAGCTGGACACAGGACTCCAGGTGGGGTCTCACAAGTGCAGAGTAGAGGGGCAGAAACACCTCCCGTGACCTGGTGGCCACACTTCTCTTGATGGAGCCCACACACTTCTCTTGATGGAGCCCAGATGCCCTGCTAAGATGTGTAGCTACAACTCCTGCATTCAGATGGGTAAACGATACCTTTTGGAGGACCACTTGTGTTTGGGAAGTCAGATCACACTGAAAAAGCATACAAACAAGTCACCCTTAGGCAAGTTACAGCATGTTAAGCATTTATTTGTGTGCTTACTTTTATTTCTAGTGAGCACGGGGCACTACCTGGAGTGCTACAGGAGCAGCAAAGTTCTCTGGTGGGTCTTGACACACAAGAAATACATTTAATACACTGAGTTAGTTACGCTTTTACCCAAAGGAAGAAGAGACACACAGTGATGCTGCAAACGCACACCACGACTTGCCTTGCTGCTGTTCCTTCACAGGGGCAGCCACGCTAGGAGAAGTCAATCTTAAAACTTAGTTCTGTTTTCCTGCTGTACCCCCGTGAGTCAGGAGTCCATCCTGTGCAGTCAATCCTGTAAGGCCATACTCGCTGTTTTTATTTTAAGATGCTAAACGTCATGCCAGACAGTACAACCACGCGTAGTGAACACCACTAACAAAAAAAATAAAATAATCAGGAAAGTACCGATGACAGCTGGCTTCAAATAGAAGAAAGTACCAAAAATGTTTCTTTTCCCACCATTCTGAGAATTAAGAGGAAAGAAGAAAAAAAAAAACCCCATGACCCCGGGTACAAGCATTATGCCACGGCATCAAGCTGCTCGGGACCAAACCCCCTGCCTTCCAAACAGTACAAAAATAATAGGCTCACCATTCAGAAAAGCAACCCTCTTTGAAGATCTCATCTCCTCTCCAAAGGATAAAGGAGTTAACAGTATGTACAGCAAGATTTTGACCTTGTTTTCTTCCTGCCCGAGACTGGCAAGCAGCACTGAGAGTGAAGACTACACGTCCTGTCTCATCATCTTCTGCCCCTTTGCGAGGAGATTTTTTTTTTTACGGATGCATCAGTTGGATCATTCCCCCCTTCCTCTTTCCCTTCCTGTACAACACTTGGCACATCTGTGAACGAAGCAACGCCAAGCCCAGGCAGCCAGCTGATGGCATTTCTGTCAGAGAAGCTTGGGGCTAAAAAGTCTGGTGGGTCCTGAGGAGCTGGAGGTCCCTGCCTGCACCAGACCTGTGCCAAACCAACCGCTGCCCAGAATCAGCAAGTTTCCAAAGTACCAACGTCATCGGTGTAACTGGAAAAGATGACTGACCCCTGGGGTAGCTAGAAAAAAAAGTGTTTCTACCTGTACATTTCCTTGCTTTGGTGTTGGTAGTGCTTTCCTAAATATTACTTCATCTGCAGGCCCTGCTCCAGCCCACAAGTACTGCAGTTCCTTATATTTTATTCTTTACGGGCAGAAAAGACCAACCAACCGATTGCAGAAATATTGCAGTGGTAAAGCTTGGTGTGATTTTATCACTGACTCTTTCTATGAACTTTAAATAGACTACTAGAGGAAAAAAAAAAATAAAAAACCCACACTGTCCACGTGTCTGGCAACTGCCAAGCTGTTTTCTACAAGCTTGTAATATGAAAAAATTCAGGCACCTGCAGAAGCTGGGTAGGGAATTCCAGCAAAGTCCACTCTTTTCTTTCCATAAAAGGCAACAAATTCCTGATGCCATGGAAACCCACCATTGGGTTGGAGCAAGGGCAGGGTCAGTACTGTTAATTCAGTATAATAGACCCATTTCAGATACAGGGACAAACCAATACCTGCATGAGCAGCAGGAGAAAGGTGTGCTCCCTGCCCTGCAGCTACCCCGTTCTCCACAGGGCAGTGGTCCCCTGGAGAAGGGGGTACCAGACAGGCCTCCTCTGCCTCGCCACTTGTGCAAAGTCTCTCTCCAACAACATCTTCAGCAACTTACTCATTCCTAAAGATGAGAAGCTCCCTCCACGCAGGCATTTTTCCTGCTCATGCCTGTTACTGTACTGGCTCATGCCCACCAGTGACAGCCACCACATTGCTCTACCCTCGCTCCAGCTTCTCCATCCATCCAGGTCACAGAATCACAGAATGATACAAGGTTGGAAGGGACCTCTGGAAATCATCTAGTCCAACCCCCTGCCAAAGCAGGTCCACCTACAGCAGGTTGCACAGGAATGTGTTCAGGCAAGTTTTGAATGTCTCCAGAGATGGAGACTCCACCACCTCTCTGGGCAGCCTCTTCCAGGGCTCTGCCACCCTCACAGGAAAGAAGTTCCTCCTCATGTTTAGGTGGAACTTCTTACATTCATGTTTGTGCCCATTTCCTCTTGTCCTGTCCCTGGGCACCACTGAAAAAAGGCCAGCCCCATCCTCTTGACACTCTCCCTTTAAGTATTTAGAAGCATTAATTAGATCCTCCCTCAGCCTTCTGTTCTCCAGACTAAAAAGACCCAAGTCCCTCAGCCTCTCCTTGTAAAAGAGATGCTCCAGGCCCCTTTGTAGCCCTCTGCTGTACCCTCTCCAGCAGTTGCCTGTCCTTAAGGCCCATAGCTACAAGACCATATCCAGGGGATGTGGGTTGACCAGGAGAAACCAAGAACAGCTTTCGATGCTGCTCCGAGGGGTGGTTTCATTCCTCCCCTCCCCTCTGTCCTGCGTGGGTGGAGGAATGCAAAGGGAAGTTGAGGTAGCCCCAAAAAAGCATATGTTAATGTCACGCAGAGCTAACTTAAATATATTCTTAAATATAATCCTAAAAGCATGAACTGACAGATAATTGCACAGTAAAAAGCAAACAACACAAAAAGCCCACCCTGAAATGGTCAGAATACAAAGGAAATGGGTTTCAAGATGCATCGCTATGGGTTTGGGTCTTGAAAACTGCAGGGCTAAGGATGGTCTCAAGGCAGGTCAGATGTGAGAGGGCAGGACTCAAAGGAGAAGGGGAAAACAGTAACCATCATGAGACCCAACAGACAGAGACCAACGACAGATTTCTTCCAGGAAAAAAAAAAAGCAATTTGAATGTTTTATTCAATCTAAACACACCCAGAGGTATTCCAATAGAAATAGAACTAATGAAAACAAATACACAGCAAAAGCTAAATAGATGGTGAATATGACCAAAACCTTTTACTACAAAATGCTCAGCCCACAGCTGAGGACCTTGAAGGCAGAGAGGAAGCGTCCCCTCTAATTCTCAGCCTCAAATCATGTTACACTCCAAGAAACGACAACCAACAACCTTTGCAGTGACTTGAGACACACCTCGAGTGCAGTCACCTAAGACTAAATTGCAGCGGGAAGTTTGATTTTTCTGATAATGCCAAACATTTTTTACCTGATGCCCACAGCCAATAATTAAATTCATAGACGAGAAAAACACATTGCTAGATAATTAGAAGGCGATTTACACATGGAAAAGAAAACCTTCTCCTTTACAATGGGGCTTGCAGCGAAGTGAAAACCCAAGTTACAATGTGTTTTATAAGCGCAAGACAGGAAAGAATTAAGTTGTGTTTCATCAGCCACACTTTAAAGCAACGCTTTAAACTCTGGGCAAAAGACAAGCTCCTCAGCCCCTATAGTAAAAACTCTGTGCATATCTGTTACACGGATAGCAATCCATTAGAAGTTGCCCAGGAGGTAAACCCAAGCCTTGGGTTCTGAGCATACCTAGTTGATATATGCCTTGTACAGCCTGTGAAGGACACAGAATGATGCTTCAGGCAACGAAACCGCTTATTCATGTTGGCAGCTCTCGGGAAGTTTTCCCCTCCGGAATCTCACCACCGCCACTGCTCTATTTTTACTGCACGCTAAAAGCAAAATACACTTCTGTGCAAAAAAAAAAACCAACCCAAAACTCTTTCATGAACCAATTTTTTAAATACCAGAAGACAATTGCAGTGGTTGGAGGCTATTTTTCCACAATGTTTTTATCTCCCTGGAATACCAGTCCTCTACACGGATGTGCCATCTCTGAAGTAAACAGCAGCAAAGGGACTCTTCATTTAAATAGACCTGTTACTCCGGGCCAGGGAAGCGAAATGCTGGAGTTCATGGCCTCATACATGAACGTGGTGGAGGAAAAGAGGAAGAATAAAAATAAAAATAAATAAACCAGATTTGGTTAACATCCTGCTCTCACGTTAATGAGCGACAGCTGAGGCTGGAACTTGGTAGGGGTCTCAGCAGAGTGATGCTGCTGTCAGGAGGGACGCGTCAGAGCTGCCGATGGCCAATTAGAGACCCTTCATCAGTTCAGCCCAAAACCCATCCCTACTCCTTTGCTCTGCAAAATAACCCCCCAGGGCATTGGGTGAATAGACTTTTAAAAGGCAAAGCCTGAAAAATAGATACAGAGAGAAATAAGGAAGTCAGAAAAGGAGCAGCAAGGAAAAACAAAGTGGGTAGAAGGGTGGAAACCCCCTCAACTTCATCGCTAAGCTCCTTCCCTTGTGCAATTGGCAATCGCTGACAGTCCCTGTCACTGTAGGTGCAGAGATGGTCACCTCCTTGGGCCCCTTACTACCAAAAAGACATTGAGGTGCTGGAGTGGGTCCAGAGAAGGGCAACGAAGCTGGTGAGGGGTCTGGAGAGTAAGTCTTATGAGGAGAGGCTGAGGGAGCTGGGGTTGTTCAGTCTGAAGAAGAGGAGGCTGAGGGGAGACCTCCTCGTGCTCTATAACTACCTGAAGGGGGGGTGTAGAGAAGCGGGGGTCGGTCTTGTCTCCCAAGTCACAGGAGATAGGACAAGGGGAAATGGCCTCAAGTTGTGCCAGGGGAGGTTTAGATGGGATATTAGGAAAAATTTCTTCACGGAAAGGGTTATCCAGCATTGGAATGGGCTGCCCAGGGAAGTGGTTGAGGCACCATCCCTGGAGGTCTTCAAAAGGCGGGTTGACATGGTCCTCAGGAATATGGTTTAGTGATTTTTTTTATTGCTTATTTCTTTTTTTTTTTGGTCAGAGTTAGGTTGATGGTTGGACTAGATGATCTTGAAGGTCCCTTCCAACCTAGACGATTCTATGATTCCTCCCAAGGCCATACATCTCTCCTTCGGGGCAGCACAGCACCAAAGCGCTCACTCCAAGATGATCATTTGCCATGCACTGTAAAGGCTGCTTAAAACCTGGCAATATCCCCGTGTGCCCACCAAGTGCGCCGTCCAGGACTCAAGTCTGTATTTCCACAGCTTCTTAAATGTATATTTTAAGACACAAAGTCGATCCCTGAAATGTTTAGAAAACATGCAACCAATACCCGCGTTAGTGCATCGTTGGAGCCTGACGTGTTTTGTGAAAGCAAGAAGTGTTCAGTCTGCACAACTGGAAATCCATGATAGCTCTGCAATTGCTCAACTAGCCTTTAAGATTTGAATATCTTACTTAAATGAGCTCTGTGCTGAATTTAGACAGAACAAGGCAATTAAGCAGTGGACTTCAAAAAAATGAGAGAAAAACCTTTGAAAACAGCATTAGCCGTCCCTTCCTGTACCTTAATGCAACCACTTAGTGGTGATAGAACAAGAAATCAATATAAAGAAGTACCAAAGGATGTTATTTTTGTCCTGCAAGGCACGGCCAGGCTCACAGCCTGCTTCTGCTCGCCTCAAAGGCAGATGATGATGGTTCTGAAAGGGCAGAAGGAAGGATAGGGAAGTCAGAAGTTTCAGGAACCAGCCAAGGAAAAGCAAAGGACTGAGTATGGCCTCGAAGTCCTCCAGAGGCTTCAGAATCACTCAGGAACCTGATAAAGGCTGCAAAACCAGCGGACGGAGCTACAGCCATTTAAGCTCTCATGCCCAGTGGCCTGACACCACCCTTGGCTCTAAAAATGGCACAATTTTTACCTATAAGCAAGCAGAGGCAGCAGCAGCAGCTCACACATTAGCAGGGCGATGATCTATGCTGAAACACGGTGGCCCTGCTGTGACTACCTGTATTATTATTATCTTTCCTCCTCATTTTTACCTGAGCAGACAAGGCTTGCTGATTGCAGTGCTCCTTACTGACTTGCTTAGGTCCCACTCTCTCCACCCCTGTACGACGGGGCTGCCACCCCGTGTCTCGCTGGGGTTCCCTGGTGTGTTCCTCTAACCCTTACACCGCATTTCAACCCCTTGCCGAAGGTGATGGGGGACACCCCCCCAAGATTTCCCAGCCCGCAGTCAAGTCTGGTGGCCAGGGCCGGGCAAGCCCAGCCACCTCTGCTGTAGCCAGAGCAAAGGAGAGGCTGCAGAGGCGACCATGGTGTAAGCTGGCACACGAGTCAGAGGCACACGAGGCAGGCTTTTCTGTTTAGGCCTGTTAAACAGGCAGAGAAAAATCTGCAGGCTTGCTGGACTACCAGCTTATTTTCTGTCACTGTATCACCTATGTTAATAAAAAAAGAGAATTTTGAACCACATCATAGGCACAGGCATTTTCCCCGTATATGAGGCTCCATGCATGAAATAAGCAAAGCTCACAAGGCTCACGTAAAGCTTCACAACACGCCAAAAGGCTGCTGTCCCCAAGTGAACCCAGAGACAAACACAGGACACAAGGCATAAATGTGTGACCCCAACTTAGGGCAAGCAGCTGGAAACTTCGACCAGTCCACAGGGCCTGTGACCAGCAAAGAGCAACCTGGCCATGCCAGTACCGCAGAATGATATAGGGTTGGAAGGGACCTCTGGAGATCATCTAGTCCAACCCCCTGCCAAACCAGGTCCACCCAGAGCAGGTTGCACAGGAATGTGTCCAGGTGGGTTTTGAGTGTCTCCAGAGAAGGAGACTCCACCACCTCAAGCCGGCTCCAGGCCTCTGCCACCCTCAACATAAAGAAGTTTCTCGTCATGTTTAGGTGGAACTTCTTATGTTCGAGTTTGTGCCCATTTCCTCTTGTCCTGTCACTGGGCACCACTGAAAAAAGACCGGCTGCAGAGAGAAATGAACCACCGCAGCCCAATCAGACATTCGCCATCAGGCATCTGCTACCCTGCAATCCACAGAAGCACATACATAAAAACACAAGCACAACTAACAACCATGGTGTCCTTCCAAGCCACATGCAGATTCCTGTGCCTCTACCAACACTGTCCTGCAGCCACCACGTGAGGTCCTGCTCAAGAGCACGCCAGCAGCCATGGGAACCAACTGAACACGGAGATGCCTTCCGCTAAGCCCACGTGCCATGCACCCACACCAGCATGCCACTTGAATTCAAAAAGGTTTCTCAAATTTCTTTTCCTAAAGGGCAGGGCGATGTTAAACATTAAAGAATGTCATCCTCTTAACCGGTTAAAGGTTTAATTATTGTTATTTAAGTCAAAGGTTCTCCCTACTGTTTGGCTAGGAGATGATTCTCAAAATGATTCAAAACATCAGCATTTTTAAAAGCCACCTGGGAGCAGGGGATAATCCTTCAGTAAAAGGTTAACAGAAGGTTTCTGATTAAATTATGTGCATAGAAAGAGCACATCTAAGAGTACCTTAATAAAGATTAAGCCATAAAGATTTATAGTTTCCTAAATCTTCATCATCCTGAGAGAAACCCAACCTGAGGACACAGGACCAGCACAAGAACTAGACCCCCTACATTGACAATTGATAAAGTAGTGGCAAACGTACAGGTAGATTTCTTTTGCTCATTTCTAAGAGCTTCAAGACCTGATTTGATCTTCAAGACCTCTTATCTATAAACCACTGCTTTAACTTAGCAGAGGAGCTCCACCACCAAGCTGTGGTCTGCTCCAAACCCACAACCGCACGGCATCTAAGGGAAGAAGGCATTTTCCCGTACCTAGCACTTGCTTGGGGCTCCTTATCCAACACGGGCACAGCAGAAACACTGCCTTAATCCAAAATGCTTCCCAGCAAGTTTGTAACAGCATCAGTTAAGGGATGGGAAAAAAAAAAAAAAGAAAAAAGAAAAAAAACAAACGAGCAAAACAGGCCACAAGGCAAACTTGCATGCTTGTGAATTAATTAGCTAAACATATGACCTAAAACTATGAGATACTTTGAGGTGTATTCAGTTTAATAAGCTAAACCACACTATTCTGCAAATTAATACTTGTTAGTTTTTGCCTAGCACTAGTAACATCCTTAAGAACTGTGACACCAGCAGAAGCCTCCATCAGAACGTGTATGCCTCACAAGCTGCAGTGCTACCTGAAATCAAGACTACGTCCTTTTTGAAATCAAGCCTAGAGAGCCTGGACTTGTGCAGAGGAAGAAAGCAATTACCCTCCAGTCACAGCAGAGGCAGCTGGCAAGAAGAGCAGCAGTTTTTTCAAGGTCACAGAGGTAGAGGAGCGCTTCCAAGAGATAACAGAAGAGGAAGGGTCAACTTTGTTCAAAATCGCTGACCCCACGTTCTCAAAGGGTAGAGTTATGCAGGCATCAGAGAGCAGGGCAGAATTTGAAAATGCAGGAAAAAAAAAAAAAAAAAAAGGTTTATTCCACATTGGTTGTAGCTTTGCACAAGCAAGTTTTGTCTCCTGTAAACGTCAGTGCAACTCAGAGTATTTAGGCATCGCCCAAAGCACCTCACTTGGCAGGCAAACACTGAGTATGGAGGTTTGACACGGAGGTCAATTAAACCCCAATAACTTCAGCATAAACAAAGTTCATGGAAGGTTTTTATATTTCTACCTGCTCAGCATGCTGTTGGTCATCAACAAAGCTCTCATTAGTGAAGCACAACCTTTACAGCTAATAATGCTTTAATAAGGGCAGGTAAAACACCCAGATGCAATGGGATGCTGAGACCAACTCTTCCTTCGCAGCACTGAGCTCAGCACAAGTAGCATGATTCATCTGTGCTGGGAGAAGTGACAATTACACTCAGCAGCAAGAATCTGTAAAATCTTCACACCTGGTAAGGGAATTTATTAGACTGCCATTGTGCTTTCTAAATGCTTGATGCTTTGTGTTTCATATGAGTCAACCATTTCATCGAGGAAATTAAATAATTCTTCAACGCATCGAACACAGCCTTTACCGACCGCATATTTTTGGACAAGTTTGCTCTTGTGCTTATATTTACCCTGTAAGATAATGCGTCGTAAATGCCAAAACACAAACAGAGAAACCAAGGCAATACATTTTAGGAGACTAATTTCATTAAAGAGATCTAGGGAGAGCCACTGCGTACACGATCCACAGCAACTCTACAAGTTATCTCCATAGTAAGATTGGAGGCAGCATTTATTTGATTTGTCAATTAAAAAAAAAAAAAAAAAAAAAAAAAAAAAAAAAAAAAAAAAAAAAAATCAATCCAGGTCACTGTTTGCAATGCCTTTATCAAACAGAGCTAGAACTGCTGTTCTGTCGGACACAGGGAACAGCCTTTGGTGTCCTCGAAAACCCAGATATAAACCACTTTTACCAAATCAGCACTTAGGAACTCCAGGGATGCCAGCCTAAGCAGTGCCCTCTTAACTGTATTGCTGCAATACCAAATTTAAACAGCCTTAGGAAAGGCCACAGCAAAGTGATCTGAACCAGAAATAAGTTTTTAAACAAACTAACTTCTATGTAATTCACTGATTATCCTTTTCACTTCTCCTTGTGTGTGATCTTCCATCTAAGGGAAGAAGTGCCAGCCTGCACAAGCCACGGGGACTGCAGGAATCGTCAGCATTTTCAACGCATTTAGGAATCACAAAACAAATTAGCGACGATACTGCATATGACAAACCAGCTTCAGACTACAAGGATTATTGTCAGTTCTGTGAAGTGTTTGGATGCACACGGAGCATCAATTTCTTCAGTCTATTATATCATCAAACAGCTTGCAAAAGCCTATGTTGCAGCCTGGAAAAACCTCATTTTGTACATTGTGAAAACAGGAAGAGAAAAGCGTTACGGCAAAGACCCGAGGTCAACAGCCCCAAAGCATTCCTGCGTTTAAGCAGTTTTATATATCTCACCCTTCTGGACTCATGTCAGACATGGCAATGAAAGAAGGTAAAGAACGAGGACTGAGATTTAGAGGACAAAATGAGCAAGCTGTTCAGTTACGCCGGGGAGGTTACAGCAAAACAGCACCATCACCTCTCCATGCCTTCACAACCGACACGGAGAGCTCCAAACCCAAGCGGAGCTTTAGCAGCTCTGAACAGGCCACTGAGTTTGCTCGTGACCCACCTCGAGACAGCACGGGAGGAAAGAAACGCCAAGAAATAATAGGTAGAGGCATTCGTGGCTCTGCTCCTCAGCACTGAAAGAGCATCCCTGCCTCTGTTTGTTCAAAGTCAGAGAACAAACCCTCAACATCCGGAATAAATAACAAAAACATGCCACCAAGAGCCCATTTGGTCCAAAAGGCTTTCCCGGTCCAAAGGGATGACCCCTCCAGCATGACCCATCCCAGGAGACGACTCTGCACACAGATTCATAGAATCATTGAATGGTTCAGGTTGGAAGGGACCTTAAAGATCATCCAGTTCCAACCCCCCTGCCCTGGGCAGGGACACCTCCCACCAGACCAGGTTGCTCCAAGCCCCATCCAGCCTGGCCTTAAACCCCTCCAGGGATGGGGCAGCCACAGCTTCTCTGGGCAACCTCTTCCAGTGTCTCACCACCCTCACAGCAAAGAATTTCTTCCTGATATCTCATCTAAATCTCCCCTCTTCCAGTTTGAAGCCATTACCCCTCGTCCTATCACTATGTGCCCTTTTAAAATGCCCTTCTCCAGCTTTCTTGTAGGCCCCCTTCAGACACTGGAAAGCTGCTATAGGGTCTCCCTGGAGATGGAGCCTCCTGGGATGGGAGCTCTGGCTTCTTGCTGCCGTGGCCAAGCTGCAAGCAGGGTGCTGCCTACCCCATCTCCTGTGACAGCAGCAAGGTGACACCCAAAAAGCGACCGAGCCCACCCTCCCGCTGCCCCGCACCAGCACACAGCAGGAGCAAGGATGAAGGCTCCTCGGTGACATCCTTTTGGCGCTAGCTCCAAGAAGGCCAGAGGGGACAGCAAGGACACACGGGCTGGACACTATTTTAACATGGGACTGCATGCAATTGCTGTTTCTCTCCCCGAGACCTGTCTCGGGTGGGATGCAGACTGCTGGGACCCCTAGAAGACAGGCAGAGGACAGGTATTTTAACCTTGTAAGCACCACCACCTTGTTCCAGACGGGTGTTTGTTTTTTGCCCCTGAGCTCAGCAGAAACAGAAGCTTTTGATGTTGCAATGTTTGCTGCCCCAAAAATGAGGAAGGCAAAGGAATGAGGTCAGCTCAGTACTTGAGAGTATTTAACTGATTACCGACTGACTCCCACTTCTAAGGAATATCCTTCCCGAGGGGCAGCTCTCAGCGCCAGGCTTTCCACCTGCAGCTGCCAGACCTGAGCACTGGGTCAGCCTGAAATCCTAAAAAATTGCAAAAATCAGAATCTTCAAACGTATTTCAAAAAAATCTGCCCCTAGTGAGTCACAAAAGAACGAGCAATTAAAGGTGCTTCCCAGAAGTCTGATGTATTTACAGTATTATTTCCAATTTACATTTTTTTTTGTTCCATTCGTCGTATCTTCTCTAAGTGAACTCCTCTTGTAAACAACACAAAATGAAGGTCAGCAAGGAAAGAAGAGATTAGAGCAGAGAATTCAAAATATTTTACTTCAACTCTGGCTGTACTAAAGGCAAGGAATGCAACAAGAGGAATTTCTCGCTGAGAAATGTAGAGACAACATCAACTTACTAAAAATACTGCAGTAAGAGACCGGTCAGACAGCACATAAACGAAGTATCCTTAATGATGCTATACTTAACGTACCAAACGTGCACGAGTTTTAGTTAAAGATACTTCATTTGATGAGATGCTGGTGTGTAAAAGGTACTAAACCATACAAAGTGCGACTGCTTTTTAAAAAGCAGAGTGAGGCAAACAGACCCACAGCCAGACTCTTCCCCAGCTTGAAAGACAAAGCTCTGGCATATTAATTTCACTGCCGCTCTCCCTGGTTGCATGCAAATGCTGAAGTACAGGAGACCCAAGTTTTAGATCACTTACGATAAATTCACTTAGCTACTTACGGATAACAAACACAAAGAAGGCCCCAAGGGCTTCCAGCCCACGTTACGTACGTAACGTGCACCTTGTAAGACATCCAGTAAAATCCAGCAAAAATTCTGGCATGTCTTTTCCCGTCCTTGACCCACGTCAGCTGGCAACGGAGTCTTCCAGGGCAAACCCGCTCCTAGCTCCAGCGAACCCAGCACAGCGGTGCCTTTCATCCGCTCCTGGGTTGGTGTAAAGCTGGGAAGGCATCTCCAGCCAGCCCACCCCGGCCACCTCCAGGCACCACAAGGTTTTGAAGGGAAATCCTCGCCCTGTTTGTGCCCCTACAGCTCCCCCCAGGGCAGAGCGCGTGCCCTGGCTACTCTGAAAACAGATCACCTCGAGCGCACCCCAAATACATCAATACTTCATAGAATCATAGGATGGTTTGGGTTGGCATCGACCTTAAGATCATCCAGTTCCAACCCCCCTGCCCTGGGCAGGGACACCTCCCACCAGACCAGGTTGCTCCAAGCCCCATCCAGCCTGGCCTTGAACCCCTCCAGGGATGGGGCAGCCACAGCTTCTCTGGGCAACCTCTTCCAGTGTCTCACCACCCTCACAGGAAAGAATTTCTTCCTGGTATCTGATCTAATTTAAATCTTCCAATTTAAATCCGTTACCTCTTGTCCTGTCACTACACTTCCTGACAAAGAGTCCCTCCCCAGCTCTCCTGTAGCCTCCTTCAGGCTGCTCTAAGGTCTCCCCACAGCCTCCTCTTCTCCAGGCTGAACAACCCCAGCTCCCTCAGCCTGTCCTCACAGCAGAGGTGCTCCATCCCTCTGGATCAGGGCTTTCCTGGCTAAACAGCATCAGAAGATGAAGGGTGCCACAGGCTCGCTCTGCCTGACGCAGCCCCAACCCCTGCCAGCAGCAGGGAGGACACACACACACACACACACACATTTATCTCCAGCCACGGAGTTTTCTAACAGCAGGCAAAAATCCCGGGCTGTAACTGCGCTGAAGGAATGAAGAGGACTTTGACTGAAATACGGGAGTTACAACAGCGTGATCCACAAGTTCATATTGAAAATAAGTAAACTCCCTCCCTCTACGCCAGCGGCTTAACGCTGATGCAACGACACCCTTAGCCCCCATCGACAAAAACCCCGCTGCTGCAAATCCCTCCATCCGGACAGGGCCACGGGCGAGAATTTAAGCCGGATGCTAAATGCTGCTCTTGCAGAGATAATCTCACCCTGGGAGCAACCAAAACTCCAGCAAGAGGCTGCACGGCTGCCGGAGCTGCCGGCACGCTGCCCTTCCGCCGGTGTCAGCCGCAGGGAGTGTTTCCACTCACACAGAGCGGTTTCGGAGACTTCCTGATGGGAAGGAAGCATCCCAACTGCAGCCCTTGTCCCTGCCTTGTTTTCCCCCCTCTCCGTCGCTAGCGGGTGGCTGAGCTCTTTTGCCGGTGTCATTTTTTCCTAAATCCCACAGCACCAGGAGATCACCCGAAGCGCTGGAAATACAGATTTTGGGAATACAAATTTAGCCCTAGGGCGTACTGCCGGAGGGAGGGAGGGAGGGAAGAACGCCTCTCCTCGCCTGCCAGGAGCCCTTCTTGCTGAGCAAGCCAAGGTGCTCCCATTCTTGCCCAGGTCTGCAAAACTGGCCTTTTGTCTGCGGATTCCGAGCGCGGCTCGGTGTGCCGGAAAGCTCTCCGGAGCGGGATCCTCAGCTCCTGCATCCCTGGGAAACATGGAAGAGGGATGGCAGGGGGGGGAGGGGGGGCAGAAAAGCAGGAGCGCTGGCAGGGGAGGAGAAAAGACTTAAAACTGCCCAAGCCCATCCTCTCCATAACCCCCAGCGCTGCCAGCTTCTGACGCTGCCGATGGCCCGGGGAAGAGATAAAAGCCAAGTCATAAAGTTCTTCCGAAAGTCCCCGCACGCGCGGCTGACGCGCCGACACGCTCCCCTCGCGTGACAGGTCCCTACCTATTTCCTCACGCTTCCAACTCTTCCAACACTTAACGGTTTTTAAAGCGGGTGGGGGCGTTTGAGACCCCCCCAACCCACCGCACATCCCACACGGCGGCCCTTCGAGCGTGGTTGGTCCCAACGGGGAATCACCCCACCGGCGGCTCCGTTTGGGAAGGGGACAGGCGGGAGGGGGTGGCGGCGGAGAAAGGTTATGGGCTCCGGGGGAGGAGATAAAGAAAGAAGAAGAAGAAAGAAGAAGAAAAAGAAGAAGTCTTCCCTCCCCAGCCCGCCCTCCCGCTGCCCCGGGG
>NW_015090902.1:882113-899671 GCF_001431845.1 Calidris pugnax | reverse complement strand
AGGGGGTGGGGGGGGTAAAGGCTGCGTTACGGAGGGGAGGCCCCAGCGTAAAACAATATGGGGTGTGTATGTGTGTGTGTGTGTAATTAAAGACCCATCTTAATGAGCTTAATGAGCTTAAAGGCCGTGGGTCCGTCGGCTGCCTTCGGGGCGAGGGGCTGTGCCGGGTTGTAACGCTGTTGAATATAAGGCGGGGGGTGACGTAAACATTTTAAGTCGGGCCTACAATAACACACACACACACACACCGGGTTTTTTTTTTTGGGGGGGGTGTAATTCCGCACCCGAGCCCGTTTCCTCGCAGTGTCGGGTGTCCCAGGAAGGAATCTCAAAGCATCCTTCCTGGCTCCTCTCCAGCTGCCAGGAAGAAGGAGGAGAAGGAGAAGTAAGAGGAGGAGGAGAAGAAAGAGGAGGAGGAGAAGAAAGAGGAGGAGAAGGAGAAGAAGTTGGAGAAGGAGGAGAAGAGGGAGAAGGAGAAGAAAGAGAAGAAGAAGACTCCCCTCTTGCCCACTCCAGGCCCTTCCTTTCCTCCACAAGCTCCAACCGGGGCGGCAGAGGAGGGACCCTTGGTGTTGGTGGAAACAAGCACCTCGGTTCTTTCCCTCCCTCACAGCATCACAGGACGATACGGGGTTGGCAGGGACCTCTGGAGATCATCAACCCCCCTGCCAAAGCAGGTCCACCCACAGCAGGTTGCACAGGAATGTGTCCAGGCAGGGTTTGGAATGTCCCCAGAGAAGGAGGCTCCACCACCTCCCCCTCTCAACCTACCCCCTCCTGCTGGAAAATGACCTTTTAATTTCACAAGCACCTCGGTTCTTTCCCTCCCTCACAGCATCACAGGACGATACGGGGTTGGCAGGGACCTCTGGAGATCATCAACCCCCCTGCCAAAGCAGGTCCACCCACAGCAGGTTGCACAGGAATGTGTCCAGGCAGGGTTTGGAATGTCCCCAGAGAAGGAGGCTCCACCACCTCCCCCTCTCAACCTACCCCCTCCTGCTGGAAAATGACCTTTTAATTTCTTTTTTTTTTTTTTCCCCCCTAAGAGTTTGTTCCGTCTCTTTGCTAATTAAATTAAAATGTTCCGTAAATAAGAGCGGCTTTGCTTTGCAAAGGAGAGGACCTGAGCAGCAATTTGCATGGCTTTTATTCAGGATCGGGTGTCTGTGCTCAATGAGGAGCAATTTGGGAAAGCTGGAGGGGGAAAAGGCTTTCCTGGAGCTTCCTCGGTGGCTGTAGAAGGTGGACGTCCAGGTGAAGCCATCAAGGCCCACCACGCCAACCCAACATCCAGGAGCTTCTTCTCCTGGGTAGTAGCACACCGCTCCCACATCTCTTGGAAGGACCGAACCCCTGTATGATTTCTGTGTGTGTGATTTGAAGCTTTGTAGCAGTTTTCAGTAAGGCATTGAGCACTTGCAACTTCCCTTGCCTATGTCTTTTAACATTTTGGAAAAAAAAAAAACAAAAGCCAGCACAACTCAGAATCACATGGGGTTGAAAGGCACCTCTGGAGATCACCTAGTCCAATCCTCTGCCAAAGCAGGGCCACCCAGAGCAGGTTGCACAGGGACGTGTCCAGGAGGGTTTGGAATGTCTCCAGAGAAGGAGACTCCACCACCTCTCTGGGCAGCCTCTTCCAGGGCTCTGCCACTCTCAAAGTAAAGAAGTTCCTCCTCATGTTTAGGTGGAACTTCTTATGTACAAATTTGTGCCCGTTTCCTCTTGTCCTGTCACTGGGCACCACTGAAAAAAGACCAGCCATATCCTCTTGACACCCTCCCATTAAGTATTTAGAAGCATTGATCATAATCCCCCTCAGCCTTCTCTTCTCCAGACTAAAAAGACCCAAGTCCCTCAGCCGCTCCTCATAAGGGAGATGCTCCAGGCCCCTCATCTTTGTAGCCCTCTGCTGTCCCCTCTCCAGCAGTTCCCTGTCCTTCTGGAACTGGGGAACCCAGAACTGGTCCCAGTGCTCCAGCTGGGGCCTCCCCAGGGCAGAGCAGAGGGGCACAATGACCTCCCTTGACCTGCTGGTCACACTCTTCCTGATGCCCCTCAGGATGCCATTGGCCTTCTTGGCCACAAGGGCACATTGGTGGCTCATGGTCATCCTATTGTCCACCAGCGAGTGGACACTGTATTGTCCACCTACTCCCAGTGAGTAGGCCTTTCTGAAGGCCCTTTGCCCAGGTTTGGGTTTTGGATGTTTCCGAGGCATCCCTTCTTGTCTGAGGGGAGTTGAGCAGTTCTGTTCTGCTCCCAGCAAAATTAATGGAATAAGGCGCAAGTCCTGTCTTTTCTCACTTGATCTAAAGTGTCCTGCGCTCACTGAAACGTGACCAGCGTTAGGTCTTTTCCCATCTGTAAATCTGAACTTGATTTTTCACTGTGCTTTAAATAAAAGTTGTTTCCCAACGGGGGTACGCATTTGTTTCCATGGTTTATTGATGAGAGATGATTGCACCGAGTGCTACTTTCGCAGCCAAAACAGCCTGCTAAATCTGGAAGGTGCTTAAATAATTAAGACTCAATCTGTCGGTTTAAAAATAAAAAGTAAGAACCGTTTGCAACTTTAGATGCAAAAAGGGATGGAGCGAGGCGTGGGGAGTGCAGGCAGGGGGTGGCAGCTGGGACGCGAGTGACACCATGTGCGGGAGAGGGATGCTGCCTGGTACCCGGGCTGTGTCAGGGGACCTGGGAGGTTGCCCAGAGAAGCTGTGGCTGCCCCATCCCTGGAGGTGTTCAAGGCCAGGTTGGGTGGGTTTTTGAGCAACCTGGTCTGGTGGGAGATATCCCTGCCCAGGGCAGGGTAGTTGGAACTCCATGATCTTTAAGGTCCCTTCCAACCCAAACCATTCTGTGATTCTATGACCGTGCCCCAAGCCCACCAGCGCCTGGCACGTACCCGCTCCATCCCCCTCTGCTGCTGAGCTTGCTCTTCTCCCTTGGCAGTGGGGTTTTAATGAGGCTCTGCCTGCCCTGGGGTGTTGAGTAGCTGGCACCGGAGAAGGGGGACACAGCTGCTGATGGGTGGAAGGATGAAGCTGGGGGAGGAAGTTGGCTTTGCCAGCTGAGCAGCAGCGTGGGACACCCTGCCCGCCCGCTGAGCCACCGGTTCTTCCCTCTCCTGGCCTCCCCTGCTGGTATCAGGCAGAGAACAAGGGCAAGGTCACGGCGTGGGAAATGTGATTTCGGAATTACCCATTCAGGAGAACTGAGCAAACAACGCCAAACGTTTTTGGCACTAAGCTTTCGGCCTTTAAGGAGGGGTAGGGGCTGGCCGGTGTTGTCCTGTCAGCCGTCTGTGGGGTGTACTGAGTCCCGGTGTTGTCCCTGTCCTCTTGGAGCATCGGCAAGTTTGTCGGGAATGAAGACGTTGCCGTTGACCTCTCCACCGAGCACCGATGAAATGGCCGCTGGTATATTTGCTCAGGGCTGGCTTCAGAGACCTCGTTATCAGAGTGGGATCAATGAGGCTGGAGTTCAGAGAAGGGCCAATTAAACATTGTTAGGGATTTAGACAGAAAGATTGCTGGGACAGGTTTAAAATAAGTTATGCCTTGCATTTAATTTTCACCTACGCCTCATGACTGTTGTAAGCCTGCTTTTCAAGAGAGAAGAGGCAAAATCTGAGCACTGTGGAAAGCTGAGTCATAAGTGACCCAGCCTAGGCAGCGGCAGCAGCAGAGGTGACAAGAGGCCTCAGCAGATGCAATTATCCTCACTTAATCAATGGTGAGCGAAGGAGGAGATTAAATAGATGATAGTGTTTGAGAGTATGGATAGGAGGAGAACAGCTGGAACAACGGAAAGTAGAGTGAAGAGTCAGCAGGGGCTGCAGCTCTGGGGAGAAGGAGATTGGAGTAGAAGGTCCTTCAAAATGGTGTTGAAATTAGCCTGGGTGAAGTGATGGAAGTGTGCATTGCAGAGAAACGAGCCTCAACGGTCTTCTTTTTGCGGGGGGTGAGCCACCAAGTCTGTCTTCTTTTTCAAAAATCTAGAAATCCTGGCTCTGCCTATTGAGTAGTGGTTCATTGTACGCGCTGTAATAAATAGGGGCTTGTTCTGATTAGAAAGAAATGAATCCAGTTTTTCCAGAAATAAATTAACAAACTGCTTAGAACAAATAAGCAACGTTTGCCACTCTGTCATCATAACGGGAATTTTCAGTCCTGCCTGGGTTTGCCTTGGCTTCCCTCCAGGCCGACTGCGGCAGCTCCATGTTCTTTATCAGCGAGATAAGTTGGATGTGATTACTGTTCTCTTCTCTTTAAATCAAATGCTGGACTAAAGCATCAGGCTTGACATTTCAGCGTCTCTCTCTTCCGAATACGGTGTTTTCTTCTGCTGTGCAAACCACAAACACTTCGTGCTGTTTCTACAACTTTGTCTAACTTTTAGGTACTTGATCTTCGTGGCAGAAGCTTCCAACTGAGGTTTTCTTCCCAATTTCGTACTTGGCAGGTCTCGTAAACAGGCGGCCAGGTGAAGCTGCTATTTTGAGATTTCAACACAAAACTGGTGTGAACACACTGACTCTCTGTTCGGAGGTACGATCGCGTTACAAACCGCCGTGAACTTCTGAGGGTGTTTTTTTGCTCATCGAGGGCAAAACCCTTACAAGCTGGAGTGGAGGCAGTTTTTTGGCCCTCACCGTGTTTCTAATTCAATTTCACGCCTTTTACATTAGCAGCAGTTCACTTTTCTGCATTTCCTCTTCCTCTTCTGACATCTGCCTGCAGCACGTCGTGTTTTAGGCAAATTATTACTTTCTAAGGCTGAAGACCTGCACCGACCCACCGTACTTGCAGTGTACTTTGAGAGACAGGTTTACCCCAGAGGCAGAACAGATGGTGTCCCACCATAGCAAAATATTTTTGTTTCTTGCCAAATAGAAGGTAGGTCAAATAATTAGGAAGTTTTCTCTGTCATGGGTGTTGGCAGAGATGTTGCCATGGGTGTTTTTCTCTCTCACCAACGTTCATTCATCCCATTCTTCGTTCAACTCATCAGCGTCTCATTCAAGAGTTGAAGTCAACTCTTGATGGTGTTGCTCACCTTTGTTACTTGGGATACGTGCATTTTTGTTTGACGTGGTCAGTTGGCTGCTAAAGCTTTGATTGCCCTCAGCTGAGAACACAAGGAGCCCCAGGGAATCTTGCCACTATATCCTAGCTGGTTTTCCCCTAGGGCACTGCTAGACAGCTGTCACCGGCACCTGCTGGGGCTGAAAATGGGACACACACGGAGAATTAAAAGGTGTTTCTGATGAGCAAGTGATTAAGGCTTGGATAGTTTCAAAATGGGCATGAAGAGAGCAGTCATTTAACCCAGAGGCACAGAGACTCAGCTAACCCACCCAGGTAGTGCCCATGGGTCCTCCTCGCTCTGTCTACAGTAGAAGTGGCATGTCCCTCCAGTAGATCTGAAGCATCTTGTCTCCAACCCTGCACTCAAACCGTGCCTCTCCTGCTGGAGCAAACCCAGTCTCTGGTTAAGGCACGACTCACCTTAGCCCATGTGAGGGTGGTGAGGCACTGGAAGAGGTTGCCCAGAGAAGCTGTGGCTGCCCCATCCCTGGAGGGGTTCAAGGCCAGGCTGGATGGGGCTTGGAGCAACCTGGTCTGGTGGGAGGTGTCCCTGCCCAGGGCAGGGGGGTTGGAACTGGATGATCTTTAAGGTCCCTTCCAACCTAAACCATTCTATGATTCTATGGTGGGTTTTTGCTGATGGTTGCAGGGTGCAAGGGAGGCAGCAGGATGTAGAGACCATCTCACCCGGAGGTGAGGACCTTGGCTGGATCTCGTCTTGGTGCTCCTCTGTCCTGCTGGCTCTGCTGTGACCCCAGAGAACCCTTGGAGCCTGGCCCCGCTTTCTTTCCCTGCCTGCTTTTGGGCATTCCCCTCACGATTTGGGCGCACCTGCAGTTAAGATTAGAAGCACTTCAAGGGGGAAATTGTATTGTCACTTCATCTAGCAAGCAGCCTCTGCTGCCGTAGAGTGATTTTATAAGGGCTAATGATAATCATGGTAGGGCGAATGAAGTATAAACTGTATTATTTTGCATTAGTAATTGAATGCCTGCTCCTTGCCTGTTCCTTTTATGGTGCCTTTTTGTTGACTTACTGTATGGATGACATTTAGTCCTTCAAAGCAACGTTCAACCTTCCAAAACAGCATCACAAACCCTTCGTTATCGACTGAAGCCTGTCACCAGTTTTCTGCTTTATCTCAAAACTGGTGGGGCTGGGCTTCGGACCTGTCACTTCACTCAGTATAATGGAGCTGGTGGGAGTACAACACTGTATTTCCATTAAGAGTCTTAGAAGTTCTGCTTTGGAGGAGCAGTTAAGGGCAGTATTTGTGATCCCTCCCCATGAGCAACACTCCTTATCGCCTTCCCTTTAATCACAACCAGCGTAAACTGTTAGAGATAATCCCATTGTTGGAATTTGCTTAGAGCAAACAGCTGTCTTAATGCAAAAGAGGTGGCGGGGAAAGGATTTCTGTAAATGATGTGATTTATCTGAAGATAAACCTGAAGATGCGCATCTGAAAAGCGAGCCACCCAGACCAGGGGCCGCTGTCGGTGGTTCCAGCCCTGCTGCTGACCTCAGGAGAACTGCCAGGGGTCTCTGGGTGGGTTCCTTGGCTGCAGGCTACCACCAGCACCCAGCCAGCTATTGGGAATAACCTCTGGTGAGGGATATAGCCACTAATCCGGGTCAGTTTTTGTGCAGGGGGATATTTTAGCATAAACTTGCTTCTTATTAGATGAAGCGTAGCTTGGGTTTCCCTGGGAAGGAGGGGTGGCTGGGCTTTTATTATTCTAGGAATGTCTTTTTTTTCCCCAGCTGTGATATGGGTAGACACTGAGATAAGTAATGGTGGATATTCATCTCTTTCTCTCTCACTTTTTGCTTGTTTTTACCACTTACACTGTAAACTCCTCAGGGTGGGGACTCTTTCCTACTGAGGTGTGTGCAGATGGACCCCAAATATTTAGGAGACAGGAGAAGGGTATAGAAATGTTGCACCCCACTGGAGTCATTTTGATAATAACCCAAGGAGCTCTAAGGAAGACTGGGTAGAATCCTGGTAGCTCTCCAAAGAGGCCTCATGGGCTCCTCATGAGGTTGTAAGCAAGCAAAGGTCTTAATGGTGATCGAATCCATTCCCTCGACTTTAGGCACAGTGAGATTTTCCTGAGCGTAGCCAAAGATACTAAACTGTTCCTGCTGTGCAAGGTTAGCAGCCAAAATGAACATCCCCAGCCACACAGATCACCACGTCCCAAGCGTGTAGGTTGAGATTGCGACTGCCCACCAAGACCTTGGGCTAAAGTCCACAGGAGGTCGTGGTGGGGTCCTGGGAAAGAAGAAGAGTTCTGGCTTTGAGCAGAGGCTGCTGTCTCTGGGGACATGGGGCTGCTGTTGTTCAAAGAAACAAGCCTGATACACGCTTCTGAAAATAAATTTTACTAAAAACAATGCCCTGCTCA
Organism: Calidris pugnax; assembly: GCF_001431845.1. Classification (NCBI taxonomy): domain Eukaryota; kingdom Metazoa; phylum Chordata; class Aves; order Charadriiformes; family Scolopacidae; genus Calidris; species Calidris pugnax. Next base: position 892,164 of record NW_015090902.1, on the reverse strand, counting down.
GTTTCATTAATTTCTTCGTGAACCCATTGCCTCCCTCAGAGGTCTTTTAACTAAAGAAATACCAACAATATCAACAAGTAAAAATAACAAGTGACTAGTTATGACTTTGGCATGAGAGCAATATTTTAACATACTTGGTTTTACTTCTGAAAGTATTTTTTTTTTTCATGCTGCTGAGGTGATGTTTCTCCAAAGACTCTTCTTTCCTGAGCAAATTCATTTGAGTTTTCAATTCTGTCTTTTAGTTTTACTTTTTTTCATTAAGCCTGACACTGATGACACCTAACATTTCTCCTGTGCCTCTGGTACAGAACTTGGTCTATAATCTTAATTCTGACTTCCTGCTTTTTTTTTGCATTTACAACATTTCCAAACTGTAGTCTGCTAAAACCTGTTCATCTGTCTGCTGCAATCTTTATTTCCAGTCCTTTAACACAAATTTTCACTTTAGTACTTGAACAGTCTCACTAACGATTATTAAGGTTTCTAGCATTTGTGAGTTTATTTAGGAAGCTGTGGGAGAATGGCATGATGACACTATTATCAGAAACTATGTACTAGCCTCTCGCATCAATATCCATCCTACTCCCCTGCAGTGTGCTGATGAGGTGATGGGGGCTGTGTTGGCTGCTTTCCTGAGCAAAAAACTAAAACATTTATACCCATGAGCAGCCACTTTTATGAAAATATCAGAATTATGAGACCCAGTCCCTGGGGTTTTGTCTATCCTTATTTCTCTCACATAACTCCATTTTAAATAAAGCAGGCTCCTCCTTTTGAGTCCTGTTACAGTTTTGCCTCTTGCATTTAGCCTTATTCTTTTCAGTGATATCTATGATAAAAGATTCTGTTTCTTAACTTGATTTCATTTTCTGGTTTGGCTGTATCAATGTCTAATAGCTGTGTTGTTATTTTTTGATAACTTTAAATACCAAGTTGTATGTAACTGTCTTTCTCTTTTAAAAGGAAGAGACTCAGTATGGCTGGACCAGTACCTGTTTTTATTTTATTGTTGGAGTAGTTTTATGCACTGCATTTTTCTAAAATTGAAAGCGGTAGCAACATATACCCAACCTCAGATTTTTCTTGTGTTTTCAAACAGAAACCAGAAGTGGGTTTTTTGTGCTCAGAAAAATTGATCAAAGAACCCCCAATACATCAAAATTGGCAATTTATTTGAATTTTGCAGTAGTGCAAGGCAAATAGCTTGTATTTAGTGCCACTATCTCCTGCAATGTGACCAAACTGAGGGCTCACAGGAGTTTCTTTCTCTCCTGTTTCAGGTTGTCTATTAAAATAAGAAGGACATTAAGCGTCTTAAGGTCTGCTTCACTTCAGCTGGGTGATCCCAGGCTTTCTGAACCTTCAGCTCACGTCAGCCTGTAAAGTTCCCCTCTTAAGGCCTCCTTGGCATCATATATTTCATTGAAACAAAGTGAGGTCCAACAAATTCTCCGCAGTTGCTGCGGTTCATTCACTGCAGCTTCCAGCTGCTGTGGGATGTCCCCAGACCCTTTCATCTCCCGGGACGGCTTCTCCTTGTCAGGACGAAACAGCTGGAACTCAGAAATGCCAGGTTGCTGCTGCTCGATGAGTTACCACATCACTTCAACCACAGAATTAAGTTGTTTGTGCTCTTATTTCCTGTTGGAAATGAGAAGTGAAGTACATCAGCCTGAATCTTTGCAGATCAAAGCCAGCGCGCTCTGCTTCTGCTGGGGACTGAGAGCTTTCCCCTACTGCTCCTGCTCAGGGACTTGTTCAGCTGCAGGGACCACTGAGGTGTCCCAGCCCTTACATATATTTTAGCAATAACTAAGTTAGCTTGGTGGATACAACAATACACTTATTGTTGCTAACAGCTCTCCTTGGCACCAGAAGCTCTTCTAGGCATACATACAAGAGCGCCTCTGCGCTCAAAATCATAGTATCGCTACCGACATGCTATAATTAGAGAAGTTAAAAATTGTCTGAGCTCCACCTTCTCGCTGAAATGCGCTAAATTCCGGATGCAGTTGTCACTGAGGAAACCTGCTTTGAAGCTTGAGCTCCAGCGTAGGCGGTGTCCTCACACCCTCCTCACCTCTCACTTCAGCGGAGCATTTGGTGTGGACTTAACATGCACGGATGGTCTTTGTAAACAGCTCTTCTGGTCTTTTTATTATATATCAGGAGATGCATTAGATGCTCGGCGGAGTGTATTTTTAGAAATGATTCCTTTATGCCACCTGCCAGCCTTAAGTGTCAGGGTTTTGTAATTTTATTCCAGCAGTTTCTCACTGAATGTGTTTATTTTCTGTGTCGGGGGCTGCGTAGGGGCTGCAACCCTGGGAAGAATAATCAGGTCAGTCTTTTATGCTGCGCAAGGTGTCTGTGCTCCTTGTCCCTTATCCCTTGCAGAATAGCAGGTGCAAGCTCTGCACCGCGCGGACGAGAGGTTCTAGCTTTGAACTGCTGCCAGATTCAATAAACTGTCATCCTCGATGTCTCTTGGCTTCTTCAACCTACTTTTACGAGGGGGGGGGCTGGGAAAAAAAAACCATCGCCGAGGCCCATTTGCTTTTTTGCTATGGCTGCTCCTTCTCTTACCATTTTGACGAGGCAGTTGCCTTGTTACATCCCTCCTGTGGATCGTTGGTCGTGTCGCTTTGGATGAGCATCGTGGTTTTGCTCCAGCCCAGGAGCACGAGGGAAGAGCAGCCAGGGAAAGGCAGCTCAGAGCCCAGACTGCTGGACCCGTCCTCACCAGCCTAGTACTGGGGGAACTCGTCGTCAGAGACTCTCATCAGAAAATCCCCGTTCTTCACATAGTTTCTTACTTGTCTTCTAGCTCTTGGCAGGCTCTCTGCTTCCACCCGCCATGGGTAAAGGCTTCTCTAATAATGGCAGCGGCGTGAAGCCCATTAATCATAGATCATAGAATCACAGAATCATAGAATGGTTTGGGTTGGAAGGAACCTTAAAGATCTCGAGCTCCAGCCCCCCTGCCCTGGGCAGGGACACCTCCCACCAGACCAGGTTGCTCCAAGCCCCATCCAGCCTGGCCTTGACCCCCTCCAGGGATGGGGCAGCCACAGCTTCTCTGGGCAACCTGTTCCAGTGTCTCCCCACCCTCACAGCAAAGAATTTCTTTCTGGTATCTAATCTAAATCTCCCCTCTGCCAGTTTAAAACCATTGCCCCTTGTCCTGTCACTGCACTCCCTGACAAAGAGGCCCTCCCCAGCTCTCTTGTAGCTCCCTTCAGATATTGGAAGGCTGCTAGAAGGCCTCCCCGGAGCCTTCTCTTCTCCAGGCTGAACAACCCCAGCTCTCTCAGCCGGTCCTCAGAGCAGAGGGGCTCCAGCCCTCTGGTCATCGTTGTGGCCCTCCGCTGGACCCTTTCCAACAGGCCCGTGTCCTTCCTGTGTTGAGGACTCCAGAGCTGGACACAGGACTCCAGGTGGGGTCTCACGAGCGCAGAGTAGAGGGGGAGAATCACCTCCCGTGACCTGGTGGCCACACTCTCTTGATTAAGATCAGAGCTGCAGACTAACCGAGCCTGACTCCCCCCTTTGGTAGTGGAGAGTCATCGTCTCTAAAGGAAAGTGGGTTTCAGTTAATAGCAGCTGGCTGATTCCGGACTCCGAAGCAGGAATGTGTGTTGGCCCGGAGCACCAAGGTGGGCTGATGTCTCCTCTGCTGCGGCAAGGTCCTGCCCCATCGCCCAGGGCTGTGACCTGGGGGCAGGGTTATTAACCACCCCTCCTGCTTCCGACCCATAGCTTTTTTACGCTTGGATCCTGCCTTTTATTTCAAGAGACGGTGCTTACCTCCCCTCTGCCCCTTCCTCCACTCTGGTCTCTGCCAGACCGACTCAAAAGCCGCCGTCATCTGATTTCATCTGGACCATTGCCCTGACAAGGAGACTTAGCGTTCCCAGCACCTGGGCTTTGAAGGATGACTGTCCCCAGGGGTGGCAGGACGGGCCACGGAAAGGCTTTGAACCCTGCTCTATGTATATTAAGCACCAGGGAAGAGCTCCCGTGTTAGATATGTGCATTAATCAGCGTTTCTTACTGCGCTGTTGTGCTCCACGGTACATAGTGTGCGTTTCGTCGTGAATCAGCAGGGGAAGCTTACTCTCCCCAGATGAATTACGTTTTAACTTTATAAAATATGCATCCCTAGCTCATGATGGCAGTACAGCATCCCACACCTAATAGCACACACACAGAACTGTGCCAGCAACCTGCCCGGGCAGGGCGCAGTGAAGACCTTCATCTGTTGCCCAGATCCTATTTTAGCTTAAACGGGTCAAGCCTTCTAGGAAAAAAAAGGTTGGCTAGTTGAATTTAGTTTTGATCTGATGGACTGTATGTGTACAATTTTTATTCCTAAGAAACCCCAGAATGCATCAAGTGGACCATGGGTCAGTAAGGTGCGTCCCTTCCCTTGAAAACTGACAACTTACATGGATGTCCAGGTAACTGAAAGACTAAGGAGGGGCTGGAAGAGGTGACTATAGCTGCGGAGTAGCTTTCTGCAGTATCTTGGCCGAGCTCTCTGTAGTTCTCTTTTACTTTCCACTGAGCTGTTTCTCCCCAAGAAGATGAGGTCTCCTTTGGAGAACCTTGCACTTATTTCTCATATCAGTGCTTGTGAAATCTTTTTTCAGGCCATAGTGCCACAGCCAGCTTCGTCTGGCTGCCATCAGAAGCCTGGTCCACTACTTCACCCATCACTTTCTGCAACCGCTTGTTCCATGTGTCCCTCACTGCTGTTCACCTGATCTCAGGGTTGAACCCTGCCTGGAGCCTAAGCCAGCACAAACAAGGAAGATCTGCAGAAAACTCCACCAACACCAGGGAATCAAATGTGTCCTAGGCTGTTCTTTAGCATCAAGGATGCCTGTGCCCACACTGTCAAACTCACTGTAGAGCGACCACCCACAGGAGGGTGTCCACACACAGCGTCTCGGTTGAGAGTGGTGTCTCCTTGTGCTTACCTCTGGATGATGCCCAAGAACACGGCTGGGAGGTGACCAGAAGTCATTGCTCTTCTTATTTAAGCATGGATGCCTGAGCTCCAGTGCTTGGCCACATTTCCTGGCATGCTTAATGAAATGATTAGGTGTGGTCCATACGGCTGTGCCACCAGTCAGTGAACCCCTGCTGTTGGGAAAAGGCTCAGAGGAGGTAGGCAAGGATGGTGTGGTCATGAAGTTCAGGAAAGAATGCAGGAAGTGACCACAGCTGTCATAAAGGAAGCTGAGCTTGTCTCAACACCAAGGGGACCGGAGAGTGACCTTTGTTGTAGATAGAGCACTGTATCAGTTGAGTGAGTCAACTGGTTGTGTAATTGGCCCGCCCTAAGGTACTCAGGAGAAATTATCTTCCTGAGCCAGCCAGACCAGCATGGGGGAAGTGTACCCATGTCTCAGCCCAACATGGAACATGAAAATCAAAGAACCGGCAAAATTAACTGTGAAGAGGACAGTGGCCTTGAGCTGGCTTCAATGCACCTACTTCTTCCCAGCGACTGGAGATGCCCAGCGTTGTGATGGTGAGTGTAGAGAGAATGGTGGTGGGACTTGCATTTGTGTTGTGATCCAGCTGTGTGTTGCGATTGCTGTACTGTGCTTGTGTGGTGATTTCAGTGTATTGGTGTGTCTGTCTGCTAAATCAAAGTCCTGTGTCGTGTCAAATATCTTCAAATGAGCAATTTAGTATTAAAATATCAAACCCTGCTCATATGGGATATCAGAAAGAATCTCTTCGGAGAGTATTATGCCCTGGCAGTCTGCATGAGCATCGGTGTGGCTGCAGGGGAGAGGATGGGAATGAGAGCTGGGAGCTAGGAGAAGGCAGGACCACCCCTTCCTGCTGGAGCGAGCCCTTGTGCTGGAGGCTGAGGGGAGACCTCATTGCCCTCTACAACTCCCTGAAAGGAGGGTGTAGAGAGGTGGGGGTTGGCCTCTTCTCCCAAGGGAATAATGACAGGAGCAGAGGGAATGGTCTGAAGTTGGGGCAGGGGAGGTTTAGATCAGATATTGGGAAGAATGACTTTCCTGAGAGGGTGGTCAGGCACTGGAACAGGCTGCCCAGGGAGGTGGTGGAGTCACCATCCCTGGAGGTATTTAAGAAATGTGGCACTTCAGGACATGCTCTAGTCCCCAGGATTGTTGGGTGTGGTGATTGTTGTGGTGATGGGGTGTTGTTTTTTTCGTTTTGGTGTTATGTGTTGGGGTTTTTTTTGTTTTTATTTTTGTTTTTTTTGTTGGACTTGATGATCTCAAAGGTCCCTTCCAACCATGAAGATTCTGTGATTTTCTGCTTTTATTCTTTTGTATTCTTATTTTTCCCCTCTCAAAGGTTTATTTCCCTGCATTAGCTCCTCTTTCTTTGGCTGAATTTGCAAGGAGGAAGAAAACTGTGCCGCTGGACCTCGTACAACTAGAACTGAGAGAAAGCAGATTGAACCTCTTTTGGTTCAATCATTTGTCCTCTTTGTCAGTGAAGCCTCAGAGCAAATTAGCACGCGACCGGCCCCTTCAAATTGCAGTGTGTCCACAGAGTCTCAGGAATGTCCCTTAGGCTGGTTAGGGTGTGCAGGATGAGAGCCCCCAAAATCACATGGATATGGAAAAAGCATCACCTACATGAAAGCTGTCCAGGCCTTGTGTACTTTGGGAAATCCACCTACAGTCGCCCAAATGCCAGGGATCCAGATCCACGGTTAATACGACGTAAAGTAAACATTTGAGTCAGAAGCACCAAATGGTTTTTTTGATTCCTCTTTAGAAACGTATATTTAGAAGAGAGGGAAGCTTAACATGGTGTACGTTTGCTGGGTTTCTTTTTTCAAAAAGAAGAGGCCCAAGAGGGAAGGATCTGGCTTGCATTTGCTAGAACCGGGGCCCAGCTCCTTTTAACCTAAATTGCCATTGATCTTAACGGGAAAAGGAATGAGCTTCGCATTGATTTAAACAACTAAAAATTGGATTTCATATGGCAAACCATTCTTGGATCACAACTAATTACATCACTTAAGGTGAAAGCTCTTAAAAAACCTATATTTATCATGTTCCCCTTTTAAATGCCATTTTGTCTGAAGAACATCTCTTGCGAAGTGAAAAAAAACCCAACAGATTATGTATTCTGTTCAGTTTTATCTACCAGGCAACACTTCTGCAGCTTGTAAAAAAACTGTAAGTAGAAGAATGACACAGCCCGAACCGGGAATGATGGCTGGAGAGCAGGGTCAGCCTGTCTTTGTAGGCCAGTGCCCACCTCCAGCTGGATGGGGCTCAGGGGGCACGGTGGCCACTTGGAGGGTGGCCATGGCATCTCAGGTGCGGGCATTCCACCCAGCCCTTGCTGGGAAGCTCTTGTTTTGTTTTCCATGGCCTTAGTCAGCGCTGCCTCTTGGCCTCTTGCCTCAGGATGTGCCGTTGTGGGCCATTCCCTGAGGTACTTCAAGGCATGTTTTTTGCTGGTGAAGCCAAGGGGTTTTGGTTAAATCCAGAGATAAGCTGGGCTTGGCTTGTTTGAAGCTCACTCCTCTCCTAGGAGTGCTCGTGGAGGTGCCTGGAGGGCAGCTCGAGCTACTGATAACATCCCAGGTGGAGGTTAGAGCAGATTTGTAGGGACTAATTATTTGTGTCATGCCCTCATTGCTTTAGCCTTAGCTGAGGTGCAAATGTGCCCTGTTCTGCCTTGGGGCAAGCAGTCCCAAGGTACCAGACCTCTCTCTGGGGTGCACAGCCTAGGTGGGAGGTGGGAAGGAAGCCCAGGGTTCCCAGAACCAACAGGAGGGGTGAGGTCCTGACCATGGCTTTTGCAAAGGAAAATGAGCACTGGAAAAGAAGTATCTTATTGAGGCTTCTGCTGCAAACCATGCACCTCAAGGAAGGAAATCAACTGGCATTATTCAGAGCCCACCCCTCTGGTGAGCATCATTAGCAGAAGCTTTGGTTGGTGGGTGAGAGAGCTACAAGTCTCATCTTGTGTTTCAACAGTCAATATTTTCATTAGGAATTAAATTCAATTATTTACATTCCAGCAGCCAGTGCTAGACATGGCTGTCCTGATGCCACGCCTGAGGACGTCTCCTGGTGGAGCATCTCAGCCTGCATCACTACAGAGGCTTGCTCTTAACTCTCGGGAAGGGCTGAGGCTGAATGGGAATGAGCTAACCAGAAGTTTGAGACCCACATTGACTCCATCCTTGGTCTAGTACCTAATCTGTCCGTCTCACCCATTTGTGGGGCACTTTTCTGTTAATAACATGAACTTCTGCTTGGGTTTATCTACCCACATCGACCGCCCCACTGAGTAATGTCACTTCTAGGTGGCCAGTCTGTACCCTTCCACCCATGGCTGTTGTGTACAACCTTACAGCCCAGCACGGGGGTGCTGGGGCCTCGCTCACCAGAGGAACACAGAAGTCTCTTTCTTCACACTAAATTTGAGTGGTCAGGTTGTCACCTTAAATTAAGAACAGACTGATCCCTGTGGTCGGGCCCAAAGTTCCTGCATCAGGCCAAGATTCATCCCTCGGATAAATCCGGATCATAAAAGCATTCATCCATTGCATACACAATTTTTTCAACACCATTACTAGCATTGCTCGCCTCTCTCTGCAGGTACTTTCAGAACATCCTCTTTTTCTTCTAAAAACATGTACTTCCTTCCTGTGCCTCCCTCCTTTTTACATTATATAGTACCACTAAAAATCACAAATATTGGTGGTGTTGCCTGTTCCTTTTAGTTAGCTGAGAAAAAGGATTGAAAAAGCAGCTCAGAAAGTAGAACTGAAAGCTGGTGGAAATGATGCAGAAGACTGGAAAGAAAACAAAGGGAAGTTATCTAAAGGACAAAGCTGAGGAGCAGAAAGAAATCAGATAAGGTTTGAAGAAATGGTAATAAGGAAATGCTGCCTGGGAAACAAGGTGACATTTTGACTACAGGCTAACCAAACTGTAAAGAGAGACTGTGAAGAAAGAATACAGCCATTCATATCAAACCTATTTTAACTTTCTCTTTTCAAAGTACCAGCAGCAAAACCCAAAACCATAAATATCTTATTTTAAACCAGCAATAGAAGTTGTAAGCGTAGCTTTCTTGCAAACGGTTGCTAGCTGCAGCAGTCCAGCCAGCTGAAGGGAAACGGTCTCCCTGGCTTCACCGAGCACCCAAATCCTCCTCTTCCCAAAGAAAAGCAAAAGACCAGAAGCAAAAGATGCCAGGGACTGTCACTGCTTCTGCTCGGGGTGCAAAGGGCAAATGGTGGGAGAGCTGCTGAGCGTGGCAGGAAACCCAGTGCCCTGCGCTCGGAGCCCAGCAGCAGCTAACCCAATAGCTCTCATCGTTACTCATCCCCCACAACTTTTTCTGTAGGGTGCTAATCAGCAGCTTGGGTGTTTTCCAGCCCACGTGATTGCCTTCCACCTGCTGGAATGATTATAATTACCTTCAGCAGTTTGAACCGAATCTGCTATCTTTTTGCATCTCCTGGCCTAAACCCCTGGAGTGAGGGAGATGTGTTTGTGCCACGGCGCGACGGCAGCTCCTGATGGATGGGGTGTAGGAGATGCCCTCCTCCCGCTGCCTCTGATATTTCTTTCATGTCTTAGAGCAAGGCTGTTAATAATTTTGCCGTGGTCACACGACTGGAAATTGCTCTCAAGGTCCAAAATATGGCCCTAACCTTTTTTGGGGAGGGGGCTGCGTGCTTCCCATCAGAAGAGACCCCTGTGTGTAAGTATCACCTAGTATTTAAGGGAGCACATGAGCAGGCAAATGGACATAGAATCATCTGGGTTGGAAGGGGCCTTTAAGATCATGGAGTCCAGCCATCACCCTAACCAAAGCCACCACTAAACCATGTCCCTAAGCACCACGCCTGCACCTCCATGTCGTGGTTTCAGCCAATTTACCAAAACCAGACCGACAAATGGCCCTTCCCTCCCTGCTCCCCCCCGCAAAAGAGAGGAGAGGAAGAGATAAGGAGATTTAGAAGTTTAGAATGAACTAAACTACTTTAATGAAGAATTAATATTAAAACTAAAAA